>NC_133325.1:54255725-54443225 GCF_042186555.1 Aquarana catesbeiana
GTGGAATCAATGACACTGGCCATCATTCAACCTACAAGAAGACTGGCAGCCAGTGGCAGAAGCAAAGATTCTGTGGGGGACATCGTTTTCATTTTTAAAATGCCCAGGCAAACAACTAAAAAAAAAAAATCAAAACTGTAAACTAAAGTAAAAAACAACCGCTAATGCCTTGTGGGCTCTGGTGTACAGGGAATGGTGGGTTTTACCACTTAGCCAGCTGAAAGCAGCAGGTGAATGTATGTAATGGTCCACACCAGCTGGCTATGGTGCTCCTGCTAATGACAGCCTCAGTTGTAAATTACTACATTTATTTCACGCCTTTCAAAATGCATGTTTGTTAACTTCATTTGGGATTTGATAATGACTCACAACTGGAATCTTCCAACTCCATTTGGGAATTAATATTGGATCACACAAGAAGCTTTTCTTTTTTTTTTTGGAAAGGGTTTGTTGTTCTTCTGAAACTGGACTCATGCAGTGCTTAGCGAAATCCAAAACGTTAAAAAACTATATTTTCCCTTGGAGGATGGACAGATTAGATGTTGTATAGTGCAAATCTAGAAAATGACTTAATTCCTCTTATCTTCCACATACACTTACTAAGATTGTTGTATTCAAAGCATTCTAAACTTAGTGTACACTTCCCTAGTTATCACTTCTCTTACATAAACATCTACCACCAGAAGGGTCAACAATCTCTTTACTAGTGACCATCATTTGATACAAACATCAGACTTGGGGGCACACCCTAAAAATGCATTAACATTCAAGATTGTGCTGCTTTAAGACCGCAAACAGAGCAAAATAGATTACAGCGACCACATACAAAAATGACATTAAGGCCCCTTTCACACGGACGGATAGAATTGTGCTTTTAGCTGCGTTTTCTACTGCAGCTAAATGCACACAATGATTTCCTATGGCCCCATTCACACACACTGCGTTTAGCTGCATTTTCATTACATGCAGTTTGGTGCGGATAGAAAAAATAGAATTGACTGTGTCCAGGAGCGATTTAGCGCAGCTATCCGCACATAACCGCAGGTAATCGCAGTGCACTGTGTCAGCTGCAGATAGCAGCGCCGAGCTGGCTCGGTCATCGGGAAAGGAAAAATGTTTTTTCCTTTCCCAAAAAAAAACCCAATATAAAAACAATTGGGAAACCTTTTTAATAGTGCTGTGTGGACCCATGGAACAGGGAGTAGTGTGTAATGCTAAAAGAAGAAAGGATAAAATCCATTTCATTTTTTCCCATTTTTTTTTTCTACAAATTTTCCATACTATTTCATATATGTACTTCATTTTTATTCTCTATATTATATTATTATCAGCCATCTCTACATCCAATTTTAAATTTATCCCCATCCTCATTTATTTCCACCTTATTATATATTTTTCATCCTTTGTTATCACTCAGCATTTATTCATCTTCATCTTCATATTATTTACAATTATTTTTCCCATATTCATTTCTCAACAATTTTTTTCAGTTAGTAAGTATATTTTTATTCATCATCAATACTTTCCCTTCCCCTCCCCCCTTCCTTTTTTTTTATATTTTACATATTTTTTATCTTTTCTTCTTTTAGCATTACACACTACTCCCTGTTCCATGGGTCCACATAGCACTATTAAAAAGGTTTCACAATTGTTTTTATATTGTTTTTATTTTTCACTTACGTACACATCATTTTTCATCATGTTCGTTTTAGTTTGTTGTGTTTAATATGTTTGATCAAATTAATGCACTATGTTAATAACACATCCTGGTATCTGATGCTATCAAATCAGCCACTTTTCCAAACAGCTGCAAACGATTGCAGCATTATCTATAGCACGGAGCATTCTGTTGACCTATCAGCGTCAGTCACAGGCTGTATACGCTTTGCCCAATCACAGCCCACGTTAGGCCTGAGGAAGGAGCGTAGCTCCGCAAACGCGTCGCCTATTCGTCCCCGCTTCCGGAAGTGACGTCATCCACCTGGTTCCCTGCGTGCGTTCCAACGGCGGGAAGTGTTAGCATCCGAAGGACGGAGCAGCCTGTCCTTCGGTGACCACTGCAATCCAGGATACGGACTAGACTCACTCCCAGGATATCCGGCAGCATTGCCAACATGCTTGTTCAATATGTACCTTTGTGAGTACCTTCTTACAGTTTCATTAAACTTCATGTTAATTACTGCACTTAGAGTGGCTCCATTGTTTTATTTCCAGAGTGAGGACCTATACTGCAGCACGCAGCACACTGCGCCCATAGGTGATATCCTCATGCCTTCTTACATCCATCTGATAGAATCTAGTGAATGTATGGACTGAAGACTAAGTTGCGGCCTTGCAAGGCTTGGTGATGCACCGCCCATGAAGCACTAAATGCTCTGGTAGAGTGCGCTTTAACTTGAAAAGGTGGAACTCTCCTTTTCAAACCATAAGCCTGAATAATAACTTGCCGAATCCACTTAGAAATAGTAGACTTCGATGCTGCCTGCCCCTTCCTGGGGCCTTCTGGCAGTACAAACAAAACATAAGTTTTCCGAATCTGAGCAGTTGCCTTTAAATAAACTACATCTCTCACTACATCCAGGGAATGTAATGACTTTTTTTCCGTAGAACGAGGTTCTGGAAAAAAATTAAGGCAGATCAACATCCTGGTTCAAATGAAAACCTGAGACTACCTTAGGTAGAAAGGTTGGATGAGGACGTAACAC
Organism: Aquarana catesbeiana; assembly: GCF_042186555.1. NCBI lineage: Eukaryota > Metazoa > Chordata > Amphibia > Anura > Ranidae > Aquarana > Aquarana catesbeiana. The sequence goes on from NC_133325.1 coordinate 54,258,431, forward strand.
CACCTTGTCCTTGTGAATAATTAAATATGGCTCTTTACAAGAAAAAGCAGAAAACTCTGATACCCTTTTTGCAGAGAACATTGCAACCAGAAAAAACTATTTTATTGTCATAAGGACTAAGGGAATAAGGCGTAATGGCTCAAAAGGCTGTTTTTGCAATACCGACAAAACCAAATTCAAGTCCCATGGACACAAGGGTGACTTAACTGGTGAATCAATACGCGTTATCCCCTGCATAATTCCCGGAAAAAAAACCGCAGCAAGCGGTTTTTGAAACAATACCAATAAGGCCGAGACCTGACCCTTGATAGTACTCAAGGCCAGCTTAATTTCTACCCTCAATTGCAGAAAGGCAAGGATTCTACTTATGACATACTTCCGAAGATGCCAACCCTTGGATTTGCACCAAGAAACATATGCCCTCTATGACTCTGGAAGCCGGTTTACTTGCATTAATCAGGGTAGATACCACTGACCCTGAAAGCCCTGAAAAAGAGTTTTTAAGGAAGGGTGGAATACTGGTCCGTGCGAGAGCAGGTCTGGACGTGGTGGAAGGGACCATGGGTCCCCTACTGCTATCTTTACAATCTCTGCATACCAGGATCTTCTGGGCCATGCCATGGCTACAAGAACTACCGGCTTCTCTTCCTCCTTGATCCTACGAAGAAGCCATGGTAGCAGCTGAACAGGAGGGAACACATAAATCAGTGAAAATTGATCCCAAGGAGTTACCAACGTATCCGTCCCATATGCGAGTGGATCCCTTGTCCTTGACACAAAGTTGTCCAATTTCTTGTTGAACCTGGATGCCAATAGATCTACGTCCGGGGTTCCCCATCTTTGGCATATAGCCAGGAAGAGACCACTCCCCCGGAAAAAAATTGCTGGCGACTCAAGAAGTCCGCCTGCCAATTCTCTATTCCTGGAATGAACACTGCCGATATGCAAGGTACATGCCTCTCTGCCCAAGCCAGAATATGATTCACCTCCCTCTGGGTTGCGCGATTCCTGGTGCCCCCTTAGTGATTGATATAGGCCACTGCTATGGCATTGTCGGATTGAATCCTGACAGGACAATCCTGCAACCTGAACGTCCAGGCATGCCGCCCGAATTTCTAGGATGTTGATGGGCAAGGTCCTCTCGGTTTCAGACCACTTCCCCTGGACCGTGGTCTCTTCCAGGACTGCTCCCCAACCCGAAAGGCTGGCATCTGTTGTTACCACCTTCCAGGTAACTGGTAAGAAGGATTTCCCCTTCTGGAGATTTTTGGTCACCAACCACCAACTGAGGCTCTGGCGCACCCTTGGGGTCAGAGACATTGGGAAGTCCAGAACTTGGACCTTCTTGTTCCAAGCGGATAGGATACTGTTTTGCAACAGTCTCGAATAAAATTGGGCATAGAGAAAGGCTTCGAATGAAGCCACCATCTTCCCTAACAACCTCATACAAAGGGGATGGAGGGATTATTCTTCGTCTTGACTACCTGGACCAGTTCCCTTATGGCGCTAATCATTGCCTGGGGCATAAATACTCTCTTCTGGGCTGTGTCTATGACCAGACCTAAGTACTCCAGCCTTTTTACTGGCCGCAGGGATGACTTCTCTAGGTTGAGAATCCAGCCTGGGTATTCCAGATACTTGACTGTGCTGACCACGCTTTGGTCCATGTGGGCTACCGACTGATCTACCAGCAGCAGATTGTTCCAGGTATGCCATTACTGTTATACCCTGAGCCCTTAGTCTGGCCAGAAGTGGGACCAGAACCTGTGTAAATGCTGAGAATTCGTTGGGTCAATCATGATTACTGTAAGCTTTATTCACAAATCATTATTTCTGGTACTGTAAATATGTATGTATGTATACTTATGTTACCTTTATGCCTTTCAGATTATGGCAAAATTTATCCCTGAAGAAGAAATTTAATTATTTTGAAACGCGTTGGATTTTTTGCCACATCTGTAATATATCATATTGTTTTTCTTTTCAAAAATACATGTCCATGTGTTTAATTTACGTTTTAATACTATTTTTGTATCAATAAATTTATTCAATTTTTAAATACTTTTGCCTTTTGTTGCCTTAAAAATCCCAATTTTTTGAGGTTCCTATTCTATGTTGTTTAGGGATGATGGCAACTTTTTCATAACTAATCTTTGAGGAGTCTATACCATTGCTGGAGAGGAACAACCTTGAGAACCTGCTTCACCTGATCTTTTAGCCCTGTTTCACACTTGTGCGGTGCGAATTGAAGCTCAGGTTTCACTGGTGAGATAAAAATCTCCTGCTCAAAGGATTCATTGCGTTTTTGCTCAGGATTAGAGAGCAGGGAGAGGGGGAGGGAGGAGGGGGGGAGAGGGGGAGGTGTAGTGAGGAGAAGTAGAAATTCCTTGTTCAGAACGCAATGCATCTGCGAATCAGATGCGTTCCCATAGGAGATAATAGGCTTGTAGTTCGCACCGCAATGCCCAAAAAACGCACACGTTTTTTCAGCAATGCGCAGTGCGAATGCAACGCACATATGTGAACCAGATGCATTCATTTTAAAATGTCCTGCGACATTCATTTTAAAATGTCCTGCGAATTAGATGCGGTGTAAGCCGCATCTAATTCGCATAGGTGTGAACCCGGGCTTAGAGATTGACAAATGCCTATCGCTACTACTGCAGGTTGAGTTACTGCACCTGCCACAGTAAAAGTGGTTTTCAGCAAAGATTCCAGCCTTTTATCTGTTGGATCCCTAAACATCTGAACATTGTCCACCGGACAAGTAATGCCCCGTACACACGGCCAGACTTGCGAACGGTCTAAACTCCGTCGGCATTTTTGACGGAGAGATTTAGAACATGTTCTATATCTGAGTCAGTCGGAAATGCCGACAGAAAAAGTCCGATGGGGCATACACATGATCGGAATGTCCGACCGAAAGCTCCCATCGGACACAGTCCGACCCTGTGTACGCGGAATTAGACTTTTATTCTCACAGGAGATAGCAGTGTCAACTGCTGGCACACTCCACTTCTTGGTGAATTTTTCTTCCATGGGATAAAGTGCCGAATACTTTTTAGGAGGGAGAAAATGCTTATCTGGGTGATCCCAATCAGCATATTTAAGTTGCTCCAGCAATGGATGGACTGGAAAGGCATGCAGAGCCTGCGGGGTTTAGAGAACCCAAAGAGGAAATGGGGCTTGCGGCCGACTCGGTTAAGGGCAACTTAAACGCAGAATGGACCATTTTTGTAAGGTATTGCACCTGCAATTTCTCAGATTGCGAGGCTGAAAAGAGTTCTTCTACCGTTGATTCCTCAGAAGAGGAACCATCAGTCTGTCCCTCTTCCCGGTCCCCTGAGGGTGACTTATCCTCCTCTGGCCACTGCTGCTCCCTTGCTTGAGGAGCGGGGGAGGGAGATCTACCACATTTCCTCCCACTCTGGGAAGAAGATGTGATTAAAGCAGCCAATCTCTCTTCCAACCCCACCAGAGCTGAAGACAAAACGTCTTCAGTAACATAGACAGGGGCTGAAATGCTGGAAACAGCTGCAACACCTGACAGTCCCAATGGCTCACCCTGGCCAGCCACATCTGGTCTTTCCGGGGAGGGTGGCACCGTGGAGGCATGACTAGGATCCTCAGAGCCTGATGGTGATGCCTTTGGAATCTTTTTTGCGGGGTTTGTACCCGCCTTTTTGGAAGGCATAGTCCTAAGCACAAAAGCAAAGGTACTCACAAAAAACCGCATCCACTGCTGAGCTATAGTCCAGCAATCCACTGCTGCTATTAATGTTCAGCCTGATGCTGAGCAAACTGTGCCCCTGGGAATGCCTGTATACACCAGCTTGCATGCCACCCAAATCGCTGCTGTGTCCCTCCGTCAATCAGATGTTCCCTGAGACAGAGGCTTTATAGACTGGGCAGCCCCGCGCCTGCACCGTGTAAATAAAGTGGACGCTAAGCCACGCACCGGCCACCGCGCTAAGCCACGGCCCCCCCTCCCGGAATGCCTCTTACCTTTAAAAAACCAAATTCCCATGCGCGCGCGTACCAGCAGCACTCAGGATACCTGGCGTGGGGGGAGAGGGAAGGAGGAGGAAGGGAGAGCCATCCATAAGCCCCGAGGGGGGAGGATCGGAAGAGCGCTGACCCCCGAGGAGGGGGTGGGGGAGACCACATGCCTCCGTGCTCTGCGTTGCTATGGGGACACCCCAGCAAACCCCCCCTTCCAATATCATCCCTGTGGCTGAGACAACATTTGCTCAGTAAGAAATCCATAAGTGAAGTAAGTTCCTTAGGAATTTTCACTTACCTTTCCCGCCGCAGGACTCTGCTGGTAATCAGACAGACCCAATCTTCACCCATCACTGCGTGCTGTGTCAAAAGACCTTCAAGGACCGGGTCCCTTTTTTAATAGGGGTTCCACTCCCCTAGACCTGTATAGCACCCTGCCAGAAAAAAACTTTGGTATTTAACGCATAACCAAAGAACTGGGTCCCAGGGTGTAGCCCTTCAAGAGAGGCATTATAGGCAAAACCTCGGTCTTCTTCTCCGAGGCCCGGGTACCATCCAGTTTGGCCTCAATGGCACTTTGAATGGATCCGGTTGCATAGCTTGCTTGGTCCAGTAACGATCCTTCCAGTGGAGCTCTTCATAGCACTTCTTTAACCGTGACCAACACCTTAGACACTAGCAAAAAAACTGAGGTACTCCCTGTATGGGAGGGGTTATATAGGGGGGGACTTCCTGTCTGGGTGTGCCAGTGTGCATCACCTGAAGGTGGCGTATAACCCACATAGTTATTACCATGGCTGCTCTGTGTCCCGTGATGTACGAAAAAGAAATTAACTTTTGCACGATATTCTAATTTTTCGAGTATCACCTGTACAGGCTTGTGAATCAGAAGGGACAATGCTTAGAGCCATGCGTCTTCTCGTCCCCACATGAGAGTGACAACAATGCTGCACTGCTCTCAGGAACAGTGCAGCGTCGTTGTCGCACCATCACAGGTAACTGAATTAGGTGGACTTCATTGGCAGGATTTACAGGTGATTGTGTGATTAAGAAAAAAACTGTAAGAGCGGATACACCTATAAGTGCGGCAGCATATATTTTTGTTTTAATTAGGTGGTTATAATTCTACCACAATAAGCTGAGAGGCTGCATCCTTATGTTCCACAATATCCTGAGACTCCACAAGGCCCCAGCCTTCTGCCCCATTACCATTGGCTGTTCCAGTTTGTGTATATAAAAGGATCACCTCCAATAAGACCCGAGACCAGTGATGGTGAACCATGGCACCCCAGATGTTTTCGAACTGTATTTCCCATGATGCTCAACTACACTGCAGAGTGCATGAGCATCATGGGAAATGTAGTTCCAAAACATCTGGGGGTGCCAAGGTTCTCCATCAGTAGGCTAGACAGATTCCACACGCCTCATATATAGATATAGTCCAAAGTAATTTAATAAATTCTGTATATAAAAAGCAGAGCAGAACCCGTGTGGTCCTCATATTCAAATAAACAATCCTTTGGTTCCGGCTCCCAATAAAATGCAATCTAGAACGTTCAGTCTTTATATAAAGCCTATTCTCTGTAATAAAGGGTGCTAGGAGTTCTTGGCTGTTTCTGCTGGCTCAAACCCTTTACGTTCCATTTCAGCTTTGTACTTCAGATAATCTCTTCTCTTATCAAAGTATTTAATCTGGAAAAAAAAGAGAGAAAAATATCAGTCAATATTTTATCCGGCTACAGACCCTGGAAGAGCTGGAGCTCCACAAATTCTGTACAATGTAGCAGCTGAGGACCACTTCAGATCCAGAAGATTTACAACCCCCCCACGTGACCAGGCCATTTTTTTGTGATACGGCTCTGCGTTACTTTAACTGACGATTGTGCGGTCGTGTGACGCTGTACCCAAATAAAATGTACACTGAGAAACTGGTTTGAGAGTGTTTTGCAAAACAAGCAATTTTTTTTTTTATAAATTCTGACTTAAAATACCAGCGACATCTTGATATGCAAATAGCGTCACGTTTGAGTATAAAAGAGAAGAAAGGCGCCTTTAAGTTTAGTAATATGGTTACATTTAATGAAGGTATAACATATTGCTACACTTAGAGGCGCCTCTCTTCTCTTTTATACTCTGGAGCTCTAGTTGGATTTTTCTTCTAATCCCCTTGTGGAGGCTTCCATTTGTGGATGGACATTTTTTGGTTACACAACCTATCATATTGCTGCAATCTTTTTATATGGACTATAAACTGAAGAACCTAGGAATAAATGGTTGTGGAACAAATCATTTGAGTTTCCATTATTTCTTATGGGGAAATTCGCTTTCATATACAAGTGCTTTGGATTACAAGCATGCTTCCGAAACAAATTATGCTCACAATCCAAGGTTTTACTGTATGTCTCTTTTTTTTTTTTTTTTTGTTTTGCCACAAATAGATCTTTCTTTTGGTGGTATTTGATCACCTCTGCGGTTTTCATTTTTTGCGCTTTAAACAAAAAAAGACTGACAATTATAAAAACAAAAAAACGGTAACCGTATATTGATTGGTTTACACAAAAGTTATAACTTCTTCAAACTATGGAAAATATATATATATTTTTTTATTTTTTTTTTTTTACTAGTAATGGCGGCGATCAGTGACTAAAGCCTCGCTTTTCCAATGGGAATTGTGTGACGACAGGCTGTTGTCGGAAAATCCGACCGTTTGTACGATCCATCGGACAATTGTTGTCGGATTTTCCGCGGACAAATGTTGGATGGCAGGCTTTAAAATTTTCCATGGACAACGGTCGGATTTTCCGAGCTTGTGTACACAAGTCCGTCGGACAAAAGTCCAAAGTACAAACACGCATGCTCGGAAGCAATGCTCACCATAACACAACATTAGCAGAAGGTGCTCAAAGGGTGGCGCTAAAGAGCTGAAAAACCATGTAGTACATCTAGTACGTCACTACGTTAGTGTTTGTTGGCCGACAATTCTTTGCTGTTTGTATGCAATACAAGTTCACGGCCAACGCCCTTCGGACAAAAGTCCGAAGCTGTGTCCATGGAAAATCCAATCGTGTGTACAAGGCTTTATAGTGGGACTGCGATATTGCAGCGGACAAATCGGACACTAACTGACACTCTGTGGGTACCAGTGACACTAATACAGAGATCACTGTTAAAAATAATTGGTGGGTGCAGCCGGACATCTAGTCTGCGGTACCCGTCACTGGGCTCCTGCTGCGTGTGATCACAGCGGGAGCAGGTCGCCGGTGGCGCGCACCCCAGACCCGGAAGTGTCAGATCATGTACTAGGTATGGGATCTGGCAAAGAGCGGCCGCCCTGCCGCAGTATATGTACAGTGGGCGGTCCGCAAGTGGTTAGACGTGCAGCAGCCCTTGCTGTTCCTTTGAAAAGTGATCTTTGGTGGATTGCTTCTCATAGGGTTGTTGACAAGTGGCTGACAGGCAATATGTCCCCTCCTCACTGCCTGTTTAGGGGCCCTTTCACACGGGCATCTCAGCGGGGGAATCTGTCTGCTGATCAGAGCAGAGCTGGTGGATGACAGGTCCGTGTCTGCTCAGTTTATGCAGAGTGGACACAGACAGACCCTGCTCTATGTGTAGCCGGGTGTATACAGATTCTGCTATCCATTTACGCCTGGCTGCCTCCGATCCGATCCACCCAAAAAGAAGAGGACGCAGCCCCCCTCCTCTATTTTTTTTAGCGGGCCTGATCAGACCCGGAGGGTAGGCGGGTGTAAATAGAAACAGATCCGTTTACACCCGTCTGTCCATAGGAATGCATGAACCTTCTCATCGGGTCCCCTTCACAAGCTGACACGCGAACCTGATTGGATCGCCTGTGTGAAAGGGCCCTTAAGCAGTTGCCGCCCGCCCACCAACAAATGACGGCTGGGCTGTGCTGCTCTCGTTCTGGGTGGACGTCATATGACCACCACGCAGAACGACCGCTCTCACGCGCCCCCGCGGCGGCCGTGCCGTGTTGCTAGGACATAGTGCAACATGGGCCCTTTACCATGTGATCGGCTGTGACATAGCGCGACATGGGTCTTTAACCATGTGATTTGTCACAGCCGGTCACATGTAAACACGGAGATGCCGGTAATTGTCTCTCCTCGCCTCATACTGCCAGAGTATGAGGAGAGCCGATCAGCGGCATCTCCTCACAGGGGACAGCTAGGTATGTAATCAGGGAACTGATTACAATTAAGTGCCCATTAGTGCCAGCAATGATTGCCCACCACTGCCAGCAATCAGTGCCAACTAGTGCCCACAAGTGCCACCAATCTGTGCCCACAAGTGATGCCAGTCAGTGCTGGCTATTAGTGCTGCCCATCAATGCTCATTACTGCTGCCCATCAATGCCCATCAGTGCCGCCCATCCATGCTGCCTATCTGTGCCCACCAGTGCTGCCTATCTGTGCTCACCAGTGCCACCCATCAGTGCCGCCTATCGGTGCTCATCAGTGCCCATAAGTGCAGCATATTCGTGCCTCCTCATCAGTGCCGCCTCATCAGTATCCATCAGTTCAGCCTATCAGTGCCGCCTCATCAGCCCATCATTGAAGGAGAAAAATTACTTATTTGCAAAATTTACTGACAGAAACTAAAAAAAACTTTTTTTTTTTCAAAATTTTTGGTCTTTTTTTTGGAAAAAATAAAAAAACATAGAAGTGATTAAATACCACCAAAAGAAAGCTCTATTTGCGTGAAGAAAATATAAATATTTCTTATGGGTACAGTGTAGCATAACTGCTCAATTGTCATTTAAAGTGTGACAGTGCTGAAAGCTGAAAAATAGCCTGGGCAGGAAGTGGGTGTAAGTGCCCTGTATTGAGGTGGTTAAACCTAAAAAAGGGCAGAATCACCGTTCTGGAACTGCTTGCATACAGTACATGTAGTTGTAGGATGGTGGCGTGGCCCCATTCACACAAATGGGTTGTGTTTGGTGGGCAGTACTGCCTGTCGAGGGCGACAGGGGGTTTCATTTTTGCCGCAGCATATCTACAGCCCTTAGTGGCAGCATGTCCCTGTGTAGGTGGGTGGTCAAGGGATGGTAAAGCCGCAGCTCAATCGCTGTTTGGAAAACGAGCCCTTAATAAAGGATCAAACCTGTATTATGGTTGTATCTTGATTTGTCTATTCAGCCTCCATTATACAGGCGTCCAATATAAGTGGTTTTGTCTCCACTGTCCACCTAAACAAGCGCATGCAGCTGCTCAGGGCTGTACACATGTGCCGTTGTGATGCTTTCCTTCATGGCGAGGCAAGAATTAGACATGTGCACTGACAAAAAAATAGTTCGCTTTTGTTTCGTTGTTTTTTTGCTTTTTTCGAAAATTCGGAATTTGGAAATTGTAGGAATTTCCGAATTTCAGATTTCCAAATTTTTAATTTTCGGATTTCCGAATTACGAATTTTCGGATTTCCGAATTTCAATTTTTCGGATTTCTGAATTTCGGATTTTCGGAATTCGGAAATTCATAAGTTCAAAAATCTGAAAAAAAGAAAGAAAATCAGTAAAATTCGAAATAATAACTAACTATTAAATTATAGGTTTTGGAAATTCCTTTCAAATTCGGCTGTTGGTGAACGTAACGAATACGAATTTATCTGAAGTTACGAATTATCTGAAATAACGAATGCCGCATCTAAACAAATGGAACGGAACAAATTAAAAATAAATAATAATAATAATAAAAAGGTTTTATTATTATTATTTATTATTATTAGATCGTTACCTTCGTTTAGATGCGGCATTCGTTATTTCAGATAATTTGTGACTTCGGATAAATTCGTATTCGTTACGTTCACCAACAGCCAAATTTGAAAGGAAATTCCAATACCTATAATTTACGTAATATTTATTATTAGTTATTATTTCAGATTTTCGGGTTTTCGAATTTTCAGATTTTCATTCTTTTGAATTTTCAGATTTTAATTCTTATTCTTGGATTTTCAAATTTCCAAATTTTTGAATTTTTCAAATTTATGAAATTTCGAATATTCCAATTTCCGAAATGTTCCAATTTACAAAAATTTCCAATTTCCGAAATTACGAATTTCGAATCTTCAGAAATTCGTAAATTCGAAATTCGTAAATTCGAAATTCGTAAATTCGTAATTTCGAAAATTCGAAATTCGGAAATTCATCATTTCGGAAATTCGTCATTTTCGGAAATTGAAAAATTCGGAAATTCGGAATTAACTAATTTTTCAAAATTCGTTAAAAAAACGAATTCGGAACTAGACGAATTGCGCATGTCTAGCAAGAATAATGCTGCTTGTAGAGTTTGGCAGGTGCTGTGCAATCACTTCTATTCCAATTTGCCTATGGTGGTGTTTACAGAGCACATCAGGAAGGATCTGAGAAATCCAGTGCATCCTCTAGGTATACCCACCCTGATCACATTTCTGGGGGTGTCTTCTATATGCAGATTTATACATTGAAAGCAATTCACAAACTAACCTTTTCCCCAAAGGCACACTTACCTTGATTCTGGGAAGGGGGGAGTGCAAAGCCTTACATGCACTGGCTGCCCCTGCTCAGTAATACACTATATTACCAAAAGTATTGGGGCGCCTGCCTTTACACGCACATGAACTTTAATGGCATCCTAGTCTTAGTCCGTAGGGTTCAATATTGAGTTGGCAATTTTTTTTATTTGAGAATCTTGCAAACAAGAAACACATTCCAACTTTTTTTATACAAAAATACAAAAAATAAATATTATATATATATATATATATATATATATATATATATATATATATATACATACATACCAGTATATATATATATATATTTGTATGTATAACATATATACACGACTAAACATAATAATAAAGGCTTACTTCAGCCTATAATATATGAACAAAAGGTTTTTTTTCCTCAACCAAGAGAAATATCACTGTATTATATTATACTATATATATATCACTAAATAGCACAGACATCTTCAAAAATTCTACACATTACTCAACTTGATTAACATTCAGACCAAGAAACATAGATTATCATGTGTATGTAGCCTTTCTTCAAAATTATGTTTATTCTTGAAAATCTAAGGGAGTGTCTAGAGAGAAAACAGGGAAAGAACCCAACACCCAGAGATCAGCAAACAGCAGCTACAGGCCTAATATTCCTCCACGCCTTTATCCAGACCCTTTGCCGCCATCTGTCTTTCTCGATACCCAGATTTTTCCCTACCTCACCAAGAATCTCACACACCACCACCGGAACAGGAAGGACTTTCTGCCGAAGGGATACCTGACACCATGCATTCCAGGTGTAATATCGGACTAGAAAAAGAGTGTCCAAATCAAATCCCTTGCGATTCTGCAATGCTCCATACCCCCACTCAGCATTAGACATGCTAGGCAGGAAAGGAATATTCAGAGCCCTCCCCACCTTTTTATAGACTTCTATACTGAAAGGGCACTGAAGCAAGAAGTGGTCCATGGTTTCCACTTCACCCTGACTCTCCACTCTTGGACAACCACGATTGTCCAAAGAGTGGCACTTCACAGTCCCCCTCACATAGAGCCTACCGTGGAAAGCGAGCCAGGCCTGGTCCCTAAATTTCAAGGGAATCCGCTCAGAATTTATTAAACGTAAACCCTCCCTCATAATATGACCTGGGCAATCCCTTAAGGCCAGTGGCGCATGAAAGACAATACCCACGATCACCACTGTCACATGCCACCGTTTAAGAATTTTCAGGCACAGGGCAACATAAGCCGGGAGCTTACCATGCTTGATCCTTAGGCTTTTCACTGGCCCGCCACTCTCCCAACTGCCTAGAAAAGGTCTAAACCAGATCTGGAAAATACCAACCCATCCAGGCGGTCTCTCTGCTGGCATGTTACCAAAATTGTGTTTCAAAAACATCAGAGAGAAGAACACAACCGGGTTGACCATCCCTAGGCCACCCTTCCACCTAGATAGATAAGTCACATTCCGCTTCACAAGATTAAGCCTGTTCCCCCATAATAATTGGAAGAAACAACTATAAATCCTGGTATAGCAAGACTCTGGCAAGATGCAAACAAAGCTGACATACAGAAAGGTAGGAATCAGGTAGGTCTTAATCAAGTCCACCCTTTCCCTCAAGGAGAGCCGCCACCCTTTCCAGCATTTCACCTTGACATCAGCATCATTCAGCCTGGCTTCCCAATTTGACTTACTGTAATCATCAGGGCCAAACTCGATGCCTAATACTTTGACTTTCTGCTGAGGCCTCAGGAAGGTGTCCGAAAGTGCAAAGCTCTCCCCTCCCTCGCTCATCCAAAAAACTTCACTTTTATCACGGTTGACCTTGGAGCCTGATGCCTCAGAATACAGCTCTATAACTGAAACCACCTCCTGCGCCTCCTCTGTCCCAGAGATAAAGACAGAAACGTCATCAGCATAGGCTACAACCCTCAAGGGCGGCTCACCAGTAATGCCCACTGGCACCCCGCACAACGGTTCGCTCTCTAGCCTTCTAAAGAAGGGGTCGATTGTGAACACGTATAGCAAAGTGCTCAGCGGACACCCCTGGCGCACCCCCGATCCAACCCCAAAGGGCTGTACAATCCAACCGTTAACAAGCATGAAGCTCTCTGCCTCTCAGTATAAAGTCTTAAGCCATCCAATAAACCCACCCTCCAGGCCATACTTGTCAAGGAGAAGCCAGAGGTACTCATGATTGACACGATCAAAAGCCTTCCCCTGATCCAGTGCCAGCAAATACTTTCCCCAGCCTTCAGCCCTGCAACGTTCCAGAGCCTCCCGGACAGCTAACACCGCTGATAAAGTGCTTCTGCCCTGGACCGAACAGTGTTGCTGACGAGAAAGCAATCTGTCTGCTACTGACGACAAGCGCCAGAAAATTATCTTCGCCAGAATCTTTCTATCGACATTGAGAAGGCTAATGGGGCGCCAATTCTCAATCATCGAGGGATCCTTGCCTTTTGGCAATAGAATCACAGCAGATTGTCTCATGGAGGGAGTGAACCCTCCTGCAGACAGCCGTTAAATACCTCCACAAGATAAGGTACCAAGCTGGATTTGAAAGTCTTATAAAATTCAGCCGTCAATCCATCTGGCCCAGGGGTTTTCTTAACAGCCAGACCATCTATAGCTTTGACTACCTCTTCTGCTGTGATTCCCCCTGTCAAACTTGCCAGCGGAATGTGATTTCCCAGACCTGGTGTAGAATCCAAAAACTCAACATCGTGGCCGGTTCAAGGTACTTCTCCCCCAGAAGATCCACATAAAAAGACCTAGAGACCTCCAGGATCCCTGACCTGGATTTCGTCAAAGAGCCCGTACTATCCTTTAGCCCACCAACCGTCTTAACTGCTGCACTTTGTTTGCAGTTCTGATAAGGGTCGGGCGAGTGATATTTCCGTAGTCCCTTTCCAGAACCAAAGAAGTGTGCCGGTCATACTGATACTTCCTAAGGAGAAGTTTCACCTCAGATATTGCCCCAGAATCTCCACCACTCGAGACAAGGTGATCAAGTTTTCTCCGCAGCTGCTGGTAGGCAAGGTACTTACCAAGCTGTTTCCTTTTTCCTATGGCCTTGAAAAACCCACTAATCCGGCTTTTGGCAAGCTCCCACCATCCGACTTACTGCTGCAGAAATCCAGGATGGTTACCTGAGCCTGAAAAAAATCCTCAAAAGATTGTCTTACCTCCTTGGCATCCAGCAGAGCCAAATTCATCCTCCAAATACCCTTTCCTTTAAGTGGCATATCTGAAGCACTGAGAATAACAGACAGCAAAAGGTGATCAGAGAACTCCACCATACGACACTCAGGAGCCGAAAAGGCAGAGTCCCCCTTTAAAAATCCTGCTCTCACAACTGCCACGCTTAAATGTGTACCCCGTGCTGTCTGGGCAACGCTTAATATGCGCATCTTCCAGACCTGCTTCCCTGGCTATCGTATTAAGAAAAATGCTATCATTTCTCAGGCTGTCAGTGGAGCCTTTCCTGTCTTTGAGCCTAGTAACGGTATTAAAATCACCTCCAAAGACAACTTGCCGAGATGTAAAAAGGAAAGGTTTAATCTTTGTAAAGAGGCATTTCCTCTCCCATCTAGTTTGTGGTCCATAAATATTTATTAACCACAGATCATGCCCCTTCACAGAGACGTCCAGGACCATACACCTTCCAATCCCTACCTCAATAACCCGCCGACACGTTACCATGCCAGTAAAAAGTACTGCAACTCCGCTGTAAGGCTCAGCCGCAAGAGACCAGAAGGAGTGCCCACGCCTCCACTCCCAGGTGGACATCGGCAAGGCTATTTAGCCGGGTCTCTTGCAAAAATAAAATATCAGCATCCATCTCACTGAGCAAAAATAAGGCCATATTACGAGCCCTTACAGATTTAATGCTGGCAACATTAATCGTTGCCACCTTTATCGAAGTGGGAACTGCCATCAGGATGATTGAGGTAGGCGTTTCTTAGCCTGAGCTCCCTCCTCTTTTACTGGAGACCTTGACCTCTTTAGGGAACACTCTACCTCATCCTCCTCCATCTGAGACACGGAATTAGAAGACTCCTCCTCCCCCTCAGATAAGGACCCAAGCTTGTCTCCCAGCGGTAGATCATCTACCTCTAGAGATGAAACCAAGGAGGCAGAGGTCAGGACTATCTTATTCCTCCTTCTCCCCACCTTGGTCCACTCTCCTCCTGAAACATTACCCTGAAAGGCCTCGTCTACATTATTAGCAGTGGCAACTTCCCCCTTCTTCACCTTAGAACCTCCGCTAGAGGTTTTACACTGCCTTAGGGAAGGCCCTGATGAAGCTGCCACCTCAGATCTGCACCTTTGGCAGCCTCAGCCAATCTGGATGACTTATTTACATTTGGAACACTGGGCACCTGAAACACTGGGGTAGAACACACAACAGAAGTAGACACCGACACAGTAGGGAGCACAGACTGGGGAGCAGAGACAAGAGGGGTCACACCTTCAGGTTGGGAAACTGACACCTGGGGGGGCCCTCAGGACTAGCTGAAACAGCTCCAACAACCCCTTGCTGCCCCACACGTACCCCCTCAATATATCCAACACATGCTTGGATATTTGGAGCTGGAAATAAACTGTGTGTTCAGGTCAAAGATGGAGGTAGGAGCAGACTAAATTTCTGGTACATCAGCAGTTATTTTTTTACATTATAGGAAACAGGATGAGTATTCAGCTACATTGGGTTATGCTGCTGCTTCCAGGAGATTGTACACTGGCAAAAAAAAAATTTGTAAAGACAGCCCAGTATGACCCTCGAATTCCCAGCAAGCCTCAGGTTTTTGCTAGTGTCCTAAAGAAAAAGATGTCCTCTTTCCTCTGAGAGACAAAAAACCTTTTCTTAGTTTTTATCAAGATTTGATTTCCATCTTACAAGTTTCTTCAGAACCATAAGGGACTCACTTTGCAGCTGTCACGTACCAGAGAGGAGAATGAAATGACAAGATTGGCCTCTCTTGTATCCCCAACCCAGGCCCCACTGGAAGTGAAACAAAGGGCACTGAGGGACAGGAGGAACACGAGTGCCTGCAGATGTAGATCAAGTGACTTGCAGCAGGAGATGCAGTTCCAAGGAAACAGAAGAACCATCAGGTCAGGAGCAATAACCGTGCACATTAGTTCAGCCGAGGTTAAAGTGATTGTAAATGATCACCTTGTAAAACAACCCACTCAGTTTGAAATAGAACTGAAAGGCAAAACATGTTTGTATATATTAAAAAAGATATATAAATATCTTTGTTTACCCTTTTTTTTATAAGTGATTACCTTCCTTCTGTTGTCAGCTGCATAAGAGCTGGGGGAAGGAGAAACAGCAGCACACTGAGCTTCGCAGTGAATTGCTGTGCAGCAGGGGGCCTGTCAGGACAAGTCTGATCATTGGAGGAGAGCATACTGAGCTCCCAGCATAGATAGAGATCTCACCACAGTGTGCTCTACTGCTTAGAGTGGTCAGTTTTTTTTTAAAGGGAAAGCAAGGGGACTAGCAGGAACACCAGAGATTTCACACAAATTAAGCAAAACAAAGAGAACAGATGGATGTGCATCCTAAAGAACACAACATACGGCGATGTGGGAAATAATTTTAGACACTGATACACGTACACCTACACAGGTTAAACTGGATGGACTATTGTCTTTATTCAACCCTATTTATTATGTAACTTTGTAACAGAATACTTTCTCATACGAGTACATGGTACAGCAGGCTCATATCAGGAATATGAAATGTTGGGGGTAACAAACGCTTTTAAGGAAGCATTCAACTTGTGCTACAGGGCCGGGATGTGTGGCTGGTCAGAGCTCTCAGCAGACTTGCAACAGGAACATTCAGCAGGGCACAGAAATGCAAAAGCAGACAGCCAGGCAGACACCCGAATGGGTCGAGAAGCCAGGATCAGAGACAGAAGCGTGGTCACAGGATTAGCCAGGGATTAGCCATAACATGCTAGAATACATTGCATACTACCACATTATGACAGACTTACCTGAAAACGAAGCCTTCCAGTGGTGTGCTGTCACCACTGAAGACGCTTCAATCTCCACCCGGTCTTTCCCGGTTTGTGGGCTTCAGCAACATGAATGGGCGAGACGGCGATGAGGTCACTCCCGTGCATGCGCATGGGAACCGCTGTTTACGGCACGGCTCTGAAGGAACAGCATTTGAAGGAGGGGTTCCTAGGAAAATCAGCACTGGAACTGTATCATCGCTTGGGGTGTCTGGGTCTAATTTTAATCATGACCCTGTCGAACATTTTCCTTCTCATTGGCAAACTCCTGTTTCTCCACTCCCACGTTCAGACTTTACAGTTCTGCAGCCATCTGATGTTTTTGCCCTGATTTTATTCTCCTTTAAATTCAACTCCAGATCCTTGCTTACACAGGGTTAAATCTGTGGAGCAACCAAGTTGTGAGGAGCACAAGAAAGGAATGTGATTCAAAGGTGGACATTAAAGAGACTCTATCACTTTGCCCTGTATGGAGTCCCTTTAAAGGAGAA
The DNA here is from genome assembly GCF_042186555.1 of Aquarana catesbeiana. Taxonomy (NCBI): domain Eukaryota; kingdom Metazoa; phylum Chordata; class Amphibia; order Anura; family Ranidae; genus Aquarana; species Aquarana catesbeiana. The sequence goes on from NC_133325.1 coordinate 54,275,464, forward strand.
GTATATCTTAATATGGTCTTACTAACTGGCTAATCTTAATGTAATGTATATATACTGTACATTACTAGTGAGCTTCAAAGTGTTTCTGATGTTTGAGGCATGCACTTTTTCCATTCCCTAATCAGCAAACGGTTCAGATAACACTTTGTTATGCTCACAATAAACCATAAATGGGGCACATTGTTCTATCAGCTTTCTACATTTATCTTATCTTTCCATATTCTCTTTCAAAAGATATGTATTTATTCTGAAGGCCCATGTTGAAAAAAACTAGATGACAATCTGGTGGCTTTTAAGGCGCCTTTCACACGGACGGCTATTCTGCCGCAGTTAAAAGCATGTTTTTTTTCCTGTGGAATTCAAGACTCCAGGCACTGCGATCAGCTGCATTTGCACAGTGCAATTAGCTGCAGTTGCGTTTAGCTGCGGTTTGCCATTTCCATGGCAACCCAACAGGCTACCGACTCACACTGTTTGGTATGAATCTTGAGGGGGAACTCCACGCCAAATTTTAAATAAAAAAATAGTGTGGGTTCCCCCCCATGGGCATACCTGGCTCTTCGGTCTGGTATGGATTTTAAGAGGAACCCCCTACGCCGAGAAAAACAGCGTGGGATCCCCCAAAATCCATACCAGACCCTTATCCGAGCACGCAGCCTGGTCGGTCAGGAAAGGGGGTGGGGACGGGCGAGCAGCCCCCCCCTCCTGAGCCGTACCAGGCCTGCATGCCCTCAACATGGGGGGTGGGTGCTTTGGGGAAGGGGGCGCCCTGTTATTAGACAGCTCCGGGGGTCTTCTTCCGGCTTCGGGGGTCCTCTTCCGACTTCGGGGGTCTTCTTCAGGCTTCGGGGGTCTTCTTCCGACTTCGGGGGTCTCTCCGGTTCTTCTCCGCTCTTCTAAGGCTCCATGCACACTGGCTTAAAGAGAAAGTAAACCCTGATGGGTTTTACTTCCTCTTTATTTCCTTGCAAAGGTAAAGCATAATGGGCTACAATGCATCGCATAGTGGCCCATTATGTGTCACTTACCTGAAACCAAAGCCTGCGATGTCACCGCTGTCCCCGCTGGCTGGAAGCGTCCATCTTCAGCCCTCTTCCTTCCAGGGGGCGCGGACTCCGACTCTGTGACTGTCCGGAGTCGCATGATGTCACTCCCGCGCATGCGCACGGGAGCCGCCAGTCACGGCAGATCTCTTTAGAAACGTCACAATCGTGCCCTTTCTAAAGTGCGCATGCGCCGAAGACGCCGGCGCAAGAGAATATTCTAAATTTCTCCTAAACCATGGAGGTTTAGGAGATATTTCCAGCACCTACAGGTAAGCCTTAATATAGGCTTACCAGTAGGTAAAAGTGAATGTACAGAGTTTACTACCAGTTTAACCACTTTAGCCCCAGAAGATTTTACCCCTTCCTGACCAGAGCACTTTTTACACTTTGGCACTGCGTCGTTTTAACTGACAATTGCATGCAATGCTGTACCCAAACAAAATTTGCCTCCTTTTTTTTCCCCACAAATAGAGATTTCTTTTGGTGGTATTTGATCACCTCTGCGGTTTTTATTTTTTCCGCTATAAACAAAAAAACTGACAATTTTGAAAAAAACAATATTTTTAACTTTTTGCTGTAATAAATATCCCCAATTTAAAAGAAAAAACTAATTTCTTCATCAGTTTAGGCCGATGTGTATTCTTCTACATATTTTTGGTAAAAAAAAATCACAATAATCGTATATTGATTGGTTTGCGCAAAAGTTATAGTGTCTACAAACTATGGGAAAGATTTTTGACATTTTTATGGCGTTTTTATTCATTTAAATTTTTTTACTAGTAATGGAGGTGATCTGCATTTTTTAGCGGTATTGCGACATTGCGATGGACAGATCGAAGACTTTTGACACATTTTTGGGACCATTGTCATTTATAGAGCAATCAATGGTATAAATACGCACTGATTACTGTATAAATATCACTGGCAGGGAAGGGGTTAACACTAGGGGGCGATCAAGGGGTTAACTGTGTGTTCCCTCACTGTGTTCTAACTGTGTGGGGATGGGACTAACTAGGAGAGATGACAGATCGCTGTCCCTACTTTGTTGGAACACATGATCTGTCTTCTCTCCTCTGGAAAACACTGGCAAACACTGGCAAACCCGAAGAGCCTGGTATGGTCGGGGCGGGGGGGAACCCTACGCCATTTTAAAAAAATTTTCTATTGCTGGGACATCGCCGGCATTCTTTTCTTTACATTCATCTGTCAGCGGGGAAGCCCCACTGACAGATGAGGACCATTGGTTGTTAAGGACGCGGGCGTCCGGCTTCCCGGCCTGCTGCTTAACAACCAGCTATTTCTTCACACAGAAATCGAACTGGTCCATCGTTTTTTTTACCGATCTGAATTCTAATCTTTCAGAAAAGTTGGAATTCATTAGAAAACAAATAAACAAAACTAATTTTAACGGATTTCAATGAAATGTGTTACTATTTCATTGGGTGATTCGGATACATGTGAATCTCTGAATAACCAAAAATTTGTCCGAATTTGTATTCGGACCGAAATGAATTGCACATGTCTAATTTATACTCTGTTTAGCTGGGGCTACTGCAACTGGCGGGTTTTGCTTGGGCACCTGAGAAGCTTGCTCAGGTGTCACTTGCACAACGCCCTTAAAATAGGGCGATTATTCTTCAAGGACTGCTATCACTTTAAAGTGGACCTCTCCCTCCTTTGACAAAAAAATCAGATCAGCTACTGTATGTATGCTGATATGAAATCATTTTACAGTCTTTTCCAAAAATAAAAATAGCACTAGCTTCTTCAGAGGTTGACATTTTATTTTTTTAGGCATTTATAAAGTGCTGACGATTACACAGCACTTTACATATTGTACATTGACATCAGTCAGTGCTCTGCATTAGATGGTGTCATCAATCAGAGCAGAGCAAAGGAAGTGAGTAGTGTTATGCCTCGTACACACGATCGGATTGTTGGCCAACAAAACCGTGGAATTTTGTCCGAAGGGTATTGGCCTAAACTTGTCTTGCATACACACGGCCACACAAATGTTGGCCAACAATTACAAACGTAGTGACATACTACGTTGTTTTTTAGCTCTTTAGCGCCACCCTTTGGGCTCCTTCTGCTAATTTCGTGTTTGTAGAAGTTTGGTGAGTGTTGATTTGCGCTTTTCATTTCACACTTTTCATTTCACGCTTTTCAGTTTGTTTCTGAACGGCCGTTCGCCAACCAGCCATGTTGCGGAATCAGAGGAAATAGTGTATAATTTATTATTGGCCTTGGAGTTATTGCTTTGAAATTATTTTTTGGTTGAATAATGATTTGATTTGGTATATTTTCTATATTTTATTTGTTTTCTTTTTTTAATGCACAATAAAAAAATTGTGTAGAATAATACTTGGCTATGTGTTTTACTTCAAATGACAGTTTGGGAGTAGGCAGTTACATTAAAAAAAATACAATGTAAAATTAACAAGGGACACCAACATAGTTGTATCTTTGATCTTAAAAATGGTGATAATGGTGTGGTAACTTGCCCAAAAAAAAAAAAAAAAAAAAAAAAAAAGCATAATAATATTATTCTTGATATCACTAGAAAAAAAGCCTTTGAAAATTAGTTTGCAATAACATCAGTATCACCAGCAAAGCAGCTTCATTACTATCTCATTATAGAAGAAGAGAATTGTGCGCTGCATTTCGAGATTTCACAATTTGCCACGTCACGAATGTTAATTCTCCATTACGAACGCTAGTTTACAAGACCGACCGCTTCTGGCTTGTCCTTGCTTCTGAGCATGCGTGTTTGTACTTTGGACTTTTGTCCGAAGGACTTGTGTACACACGCTCAGAAAATCCAACAACAGACATTTGTCCGCGGAAAATTTTAAAACATGCTAGCCAACATTTGTCCGTGGAGAATCCGACAATTGTCCGATGGAGCATACACAGGGTCGGATTTTCCGCCAACAGCATGTCATCACACATTTCCCGTCGGAAAATCTGATTGTGTGCACAAGGCTTAAGCCTTGCTCTGCCTCCGCTTTTTGCTTATGTGTGACTGTGGTGATCTGCTAAGCTGTTTCTTACTGCGGGTCCGTGCTAACGGAAGGTCTGAAAGGGGCACAACTTAAAGCAGAGCTTCACCCAAAAGGGGAAGTTCAGCTTTAACGCCTCCTCCCCTGCTCCAGGTAAAGAAATGGCACTTTTGGGGAGTGGGGGGGAGGGATGTGCAGTTACCTGATTTTCGCCTTGACGATCGAAAGTGGAAGTTCTCCTCCCCCTTCTCTCCTCGTAGTCTTCTGGGGCACATGATAAGTCCCAGAAGACAACGGGACCATTCACAATATGCAGCACAGTGGGCACCCGTTTGGGAAGCCACAAGCTGTCATAGCCAGGTGCCCACAGCTACCATGCCGGTGCCAGGGACAGATGACAGGAGATAAAAATGTCTGGGGTGAGCCCACCGCTAAAACGTAAGACAGGTGAGTGGCTGTTTATTAAAAGTAAGCATGTACAGTTTTTGTAGCTGCTGACTTTTAATTTTTACACAGGAGACTGGAGCTCCTCTGTAACTAAGGGGGCAAATACCACCACTGTGGCACAACAACCCCCCTGCCAGCATCTGTGGCTGCCGGTGGTGCCAGTACTAAATTGCTTGTTCAGTCTATGGGGTAAAAAATAAGCAAAAATACTTACCTTACCACCATATGGCTGGTTCCATGAAGCCGCTCAGCTTCACTGCCCGTGGCTTCTCAGATGTCATCACTTACAATGCAGGATCAACAGTCCTAAGGATGCTGAAGGACCATCCATGTATCAGAAGCAGAGGGACTGGAGAAGAACATTAGCTCTTGGGGAAATTGAGGAATGAGATAAATTATTCCTTTACATGAAACCTCACCTTGTTTCAAAGAGTGTTTAAACCTTAGGGGGTCAGCAAATACTATTTTTTTTTTATTGCTGACGGAAGTTCAACTTTCTGTCACAAATATCAGGAATAGTAGATTTTTATCCCATTGAAGGTTACAAAATAGTTTTTCACTTTCATGAACACACAAGAAGGTTCTAATTTACACTCCAAGGAGGAATTGGCACAGCATGGATTAAACACCATAGCCTGTCATTGAGGCAACGGCGTCGTTGTGGGTAGAGAATGAAAAGTCAGACAGCGGACTTCAAATGCAGAAAAACAAAACTCATGTGGGAAGGGTAATTATTCGGTGAATGGTTGAAACAGCAAAGGAGAGATATTGTGGTTCAGCATAATCCGGGGATAATGTGCCTTGTCAGCTCAATGCCCAGGGAAAATAGTTTTATAGCTGCTAGGGTGCCGTCATGGCCATCTTATGATTTCTGGCCCATATTTTCTTTTCTTTTTTTTATGCATTTAAATTCAACAAAGTAATCCAACATCCTTTTGCAGCCTTGTAGGCTGCCTGTAGGCTGTCCCTGATTTCGAGGGACTGTCCCTGATTTGGAGCAATGTCCCTCTGTCCCTCTTTCCTCCTCATTTGTCCCTCATTTTGGTCTGATCTATATAGTTGTATATAAAAAGCACAATTTATCTTTCAAAAAAGTGTTTCCCAGTGCTAAACCTTTCATCCAATTTCTAAATTGCTGCATTTGTAAATGTTAAGAGCCAATATAAAGGAATAGTAGTGGTAAAAAAAGCCCTTGTGGATTTAATTAATCTTTTTTTTTGGTTAATTCACCTTTAAGGGGGTGTGGCGGGGGTGTGTCCTATGCCTACATACGTTTGGTAGTAGGTGTCCCTCATTCCCATCTCAAAATGTTGGGAGGTATGATTTATGCATCATTCAAAGTTGTTGAGTTGGTTCCTCCATGCTCTACCACACCTGCTTTTTCACCTCTTCATACTCATAGATACAATTAAAGCGTATCTAAACCTTTTTGGAAATGTTGTCATTATTTTGCAAATAGCATACTGGACTTCCTTTCCTAGGGTGAAAACGTTCACTCACTTCGCGGTTGACACCCAGGCTGGTCTTTAAACATACAGTATCTTCCTATACAGAGCATTTCCTGATTATCAGTGAACCCTGGGCTGCAGAGAAGGAGATTGGTGAATTTATGACCACAATCCCTTTCTGTGCATGAAAGGTGAAATGTCAGGGGTCTTTTTATTTCTAAAAATACCCTACTAATAAAAAAAATTAAAAGAAAAAAAAATGTAAAAAAATAAAGAAAGAATAAAAAAGGAAAAAATCTTCATTCACGTGGTCACAGAGGGCTGAAAAACATCAAGAAGCAGCATACTTCTGCAGAAGGTGTGTCTAAAAAGTTTGGTGAATGGTATCGGAAGATAAACAAATTACCTTTATTGACCTTCAAAATAATCGGCATGCTTCATGCAACACTTTTGGCCACGTTTATAAAGCTGCTGGAAACTGTCAGCAAAGGCATCTTTAGGAAACGATCGCAGAACTGCTGTCACGTGTTTTTGGATTGCCGCCACGTCTGCAAAACATGCGCCTTTCATGATGCTCTTCAGGACAGAAAGATTGCTGGGGATCAGGAAAGTACGGTGGATGATCGAGAACAGGTACGCCACTAGGGTTGCCACCTCATCCCTAAAAACTCGAACACATATGAATTACACAGGTTCTCAGGCAAATTTAAAGCAGATAAGCCACCAAGTGAATTTAATTACTACCTTAATCAGCCACAGAACCCGTGTAATTCATATGTGTTTGGGTTTAAAGGGATGAGGTGGGAACCCTATATGCCACACTGAGACAAGAATTGGCGCACAGGTCTTATCCCCTGTGATGATGGCTCGCTGAAAGGATGGGTTCTGGTCACACATGATAATGAAATCTCCAGAGGTTTCCATTTGTTTTGCTTTCTCTTTGTTGGTCAGTTTGTGCAGCACAAACCAGGAACAGATCTTCAGCTTACCCAAATCTTTGCGGATGATGGTGCACACTGTTTCTTTGCTAATGCCCAATCCCTCCGCCATCAATCGTAGAGTCAGTCGCTGATCTTGTGGCGGTATTTGTCTAACTTGCTCGATCATGTCTGGGTTCTGCTTGCTGCCATGAGCAGAAAATGTGTTTGCCACTGGTTCAAACGCTTTCGAGATGGGAAGGAAACTTTGAAGAAGGCTTCATAGCCGAAACATGTCAGCATATACCATGTACCTGTGCCTATGTAGTAAATAAAGTACTTTTATTAAGAGCATTCTGAGTCGCCAGTCTCTCTGACTAAACACAACTGAGGATGAGCCACTTTTGGGTCAGCCGTTGATAAGCAGACCAGGCATGATTGGGCGAGAGCGACAAATGCTGGCATAGGATCAGCAACTAACTCTACAGTTGGTGGCAGAGGAATTGGGCATTAGCAAGGACACGGTGTGCACCATCAACTGCAAAGATTTGGATAGGCAGGAGATCTGTTCTCAGTTTGTGCCGTACAAGCTGACATACGAACAAAAAGCAAAATAGATGAAAATCTCTGGAGATTTCATTACCATACATGACCAGGATCCATCCTTTCTGCAAACCATCGTCACAGGGGATGAGACCTGTGTGCCAATTCTTGGCTCAGTGCGGTGTACCTATCCTTGATCATCTACTGTACTCCCCTGATCTGGCGCCTGCGGACTTCTTTCTGTTTCCCCGCCTGCAGAGCACCATGAAAGGCGCACGTTTTGCGGACGTGGCGGCAATCTAAGAATGTGTGACGGCAGTTCTGCAATCGTTTCCTAAAGAGGCCCTTGCTGACAGTTTCCAGAAGCTTTATGAACGTTGCCAAAAGTGTGTTGTGAGGGATGACGATTATTTTGAAGACCAATAAAGGTAATTTGTTTGTATCTTCTGTTTTGTTTGTTTTCTAATACCATTCGCTGAACTTTTTAGACACACCTCAAAACTCTCCTCTATTCAAAACTAAAAGAAAGTGTTTCCTTAACATTTTGTCTCCCTTGATTATAGCTCCTTTTCTATCCTTCAGCTGCTTAAAATATCAGTGGTTCACAACCTCAGTCCTCAAGTACCCCAAACGGGCCATGTTTTCAGGTTTTTCTTTACTTTGCACAGCTGCTTTAAATCAATATCAATGACATGGTATTGATGAGAGCTATTTTATCTAAGGGAAGTTCCCAAAACATGGCGGTACTTGAGGACTGAGATTGAGAACCACTGATTTAAAGCATGTCAATCACCCCTGACCAAAACGCAGCTTGAATTTGAAGATACCCAGAAAATGAATGACAAATACAACAATCGTGTTCTACAATATGTGCTCAAAACTCTGTGGCTACAAAGCAACAAGTTTCTGAAGAAATCTGATATCAGCCAACACAACACATAGGGAATTTCATACAGTTACAATAAGTCTTTGTTTTCAAATTGCTGTTCAGCATATTAGATGTTCTGATGGACTCACTCTCTCTGGCCCATCTGAGGAGGGCTGTGTCTGAATCTTGTATTCCTTCCAGCAGTTCACACATGTCAAAGATCAGCGGGCCACCATTGAATTTGAATTAAAAGATGTCATTGTTCAAGATACAGTATGCATGGCTCATTACAATTATAGTCAGTTCTGGATGTAAAAAAATGCTGTACAGACTTGGATAATATATTTTCAAAACATGAGAATGTTACACAGCATCTCCAGATGAAAAATGTCATTTCATGCAGTTCTAATGGTCACCGCTGAGATTTTATTATTTTCTCTGGAATCAATACTTTCTTAAAAGTGGTTAAAGTAGAACTATAGGCAAAACTTTTTTTTTTCATTTTGGATAGAGCAAAGGAGGGTTATAACCCCTGTCAGGTTTTTTTACACCATATCTGTGTCCAATTGCAGAGATTACCCTTCACTTCCTGTCCCATATCCAAACAGGAAGTGAAAGGAAATCCCTTCAAATTAAGGGAATTCCTTGGGGACCCCAAGGTCATCAGAGCTGGTGCCCCCCCCCCATTGGAAGATTACCCCTCTATTACTGGGGACAACTCAAAATTTGAGTTTTCATTCTACTTTTATTTTCAATGATAATGGTAAACAGGACAAATAGAGAAGGGGATCTCCTTTATAAGGGCACAAAAAGCAATACAAACTGACAAGCATTCTAATCCCTCTGCACCCCCTTTGCCTTTAGTTATACTTTAAATACATAGGTAATGAGGATCAGTATATAGAGAACTTGTGCTTCGCAGCCTAAGTTTTTTTGTACTAAAGAAAATACCTGGTACCTCCAGGGGTAAAAGCAATTCCTCTTTCACTCCACCTTTGACCATTAAAAATTCAACCTTACATAGTTACATAGTTACATAGTAGGTGAGGTTGAAAAAAGACACAAGTCCTTCAAGTCCAACCTATGTGTTCCAACCTTAAGCTCCAGGCAAGTTACATTGCCTGTCTGAGATGATGCTATTAAATAAGCTGCAGGCAGGAGAAAGTATTTTCACAGTCTCCTCTTTCCCAGTAATTAAACTGCAACATTGTAACTCTAGAAAACATTTTATGTGTGCTGCGGGGACTAATGCTTTCATATTGGAGATACAGAGTGTTGCTCACATGAGTGAAGTGTTATAAGATATTTCACTCACATGTACAGTATGTGGCTACAGCAGTCCTGTGTTTTATGGGCAACTTCCCTGAGGCTGATGCATCTATTGTTTTATTGAGCCCATCCATGACATTGTTAGGTCTCTTGTTTCATAGAACCTCACCCTGAGATTGTTGTGTACATCATTTGGTTGAGCCCCCCTTTCTGAGGTCGATGAATCTCTCATTCAGTTGAGCCTGCTCCTGAGGTCTCTAGGTCTCCTAATTTGTTGAGATCCTGACTGTGGATGAAACATATTCTAGGTGGTTGAAGATCATCCTTGAGAATGATGGGTCTCTCATTTGTTTCTGTCTAACTCTGAGTTTGATAGGCCTCTTAGGTGGTTTAGCCCCTTTCCAGAGGCTGATAGGTCTCTCATTTTGCTAATCCCTTAACCTGAGCATTATGGAATTCTCTTTTGATTCAGCCATTTCCATGACATTGATAGGACTCTTGATTGATTGAGTTCTTTTCTTGTGGGTTATGGAACTCGCATTTGGTTAAGCAACTCCTCACCCTGAGGTTGATATGGCTTTTGTGTGCCTGAGCCCCTTTGCTGAGGCTATGAAGTATTTTCTTTGGCTGAGAGCCTGAGCAAAGAAAGTATGACAAAATGTTACGTTGTGGTGTATATAATGACTAGTAACCAGTATAGAGTAATCCTACAATGCTGGTGACTTCCAGGATCAAAGTGCAGTAATAGCCCATAGTAACCACTTCAGGCAGACCATTGGAAGATGATTTCTAAATGGTTGCCACGTGTCACTGCAGATTACAGATTCTTCTTTGTATCACTAGACAAATCTGCCAGAGTTTAGCGAAGTCCAGAAATAAGAATTTATTTGCTCTCTGTGGTTAATTACACTCACAGCGGTATAATGTAATCTTCTGCAAGGCCACTAATTGACAGTTATATATTACTTGGTACTACATTTATCACTGATAATACCAGTAATATAATTCTGACAATAATAGGAGAGCTTATTTCTGTAAGACACAGAGGTTAAATATCATATATTACAAAGATATTATGACCCTCCATTCATCATCTGATGTTATCTTCTTGTGTGTTGTGATGCTTTCAAAATATTCAAAGCCCAACTACAGGCTTTGACACCCCCCCCCCCGATCCCGAGGACCCCCTTTGCCTCCAGCAGCCATGCTCACACTTGGCACTGATATTGCTGCCAAATGGCCTATTTTAGCTGGATTGTGACATTTGGCAGATTGATGAGCGATCTTCAGCTAGTCTTTGATTCACTTGTGACCTGACCTGCTATGTTTGCCTTCTTATGTATGACCCGGCTTGCCTTTGACCTGTCTTTAGATTTCAGTGTATCTGTTGTGACCTTGGTTTTTTGTTTGTATCCTTCTTCCTAATTTGGGTACCTCACTGACCGCGGGGAAGTGACCTTGGCCTTATGTTCTTGTACCGCACTGTCCAGCTCTTGATGACCCTTGGCTTGTGTTCTGGCTTTGCTCCTGTCTTCTAATAGAGAGTCATCATGTTCTGGTCATCAGTGATCTGTGTCCTGCAACCAATAGTTGGAGCCTGCTCCCTAAGGTCTCTTCATTGGCCCTCATGCCACTTGTGTCCTCACATCTCTTGTCAACACTGGTTGAACAGGAGGTGCAAGAGAAGCCCCCTCTCCACCTCGACCTCCACCAGATATGTGGCAACAGCTCTGCATAAAGATATATGTGCCATTTTCTGCAGGTAGAGTGTGATGGCAGGGCAGCATGGTAATGTTCCCTTGGGATGGGTCTATGACCCCCTGCGCTCACAGTATGTCCTCAGTTTTTTAGTTGCGTGGTGCTGGACATCATTCAACCCAGAAAGTTGAGGACATATTGTGTCACAAAATTGTAAGCCAGTTTCAGCCATCCATCTTTTACGACTTGCGTAGAATGGAAAGGTTTGGAACCTCTATCAGGCTTGAATTGCTGTCTCCCTATTAGAGAGATTTCACTCCACTTTATGCCTATCCAAACATGCAATAAAGGAAATCTACTCAAATAAAAGAAAGTAATAAAGAAAGTAATAAAAACCTGAGAGAGGATGCAACATATTCCCACTATCCGAAACTACTGCACCAGTGTGCTCTGGGAACTGCAAGAACCAAGTACTCTACAAACATTGATTTTTTTGTAAGTCAACACTTAAATTGTCAGTCCACCCAAAGATGATAGCTCATAATATATATACTTGGGGTGTGGTGGACTGAGTCAATCACTAGCTTCCTATATTGCCCTATACACACGATAGGATTTTCCGATGAAAAATGTGTGATAGGACCTTGTTGTCGGAAATTCCGACCGTGTGTGGGCTCCATCACACATTTTCCATAGGAATTTCCGACACACAAAGTTTGAGAGCAGGCTATAAAATTTTCCGACAACAAAATCCGTTGTCGGAAATTCCGATCGTGTGTACACAAATCCGACGCACAAAGTGCCACACATGCTCAGAATAAATTAAGAAATGAAAGCTATTGGCTACTGCCCCGTTTATAGTCCCGACGTACGTGTTTTACGTCACCACGTTCAGTACGATCGGATTTTCCGACAACTTTGTGTGACCGTGTGTATGCAAGACAAGTTCGAGCCAACATACGTCGGAAAAAATCCATGGATTTTGTTGTCGGAATGTCCGATCAATGTCCGACCGTGTGTACAGGGCATAAGACTTGGAATCTTTAACTGTGATATCTCCATGCTATAATTCCTAAATGCATATTATAAAACCAAGGAACACAAGAACAGAGATCGCATCAAGAGTCAGGGTATTTCAGTCTATCAAAGTTTCTGTTAGTAAAAAGCTATCTACACCAGTAATTGAGCCTGAGTGGGAACTGCATTGTATAGCTGTTATGTATTGTTTAATTCCCTTCAGTCATTTGAATTATGCACTGAAATTTAATTGGAACCATAAGCATGTTTTTACGTTTCCAATATTTAGACAGCTGGATCTTCAGGGGTTATGCATCCCATGGAATACTGAGATCCTGCTGTACCCACCATCTGGAAGGAGTAATACAAAAGGCCAATAAGGCAACTATCCCATACAGGTTAATAATGTTTCGTGCAGTTATTACTATTGTGTGCACATTCCTTCTCTGCAGAGAGGAACACACAAACACATCACAGAGTGATTGTTCCGAGCATGACAATCTATGATACCCATGGCTATTCTATTCTTATAGTCATAAAGGCAGATAAACTCTTGTGACTTAATGGGACACTCTATTTTAAATTTTTGCCAGGCAGGATAAGCAGTCATGGAGTGGTCAAACAACAAAAAAGTTCTCTATAAAGCGCTTAGGATATTAATCAATTCATGATGGTTCTTGTAAAAAAAAAGCCAACCAGCTGTGGTGTGATAACCGATAAGAGCATTTATCAGGTACCAAAGAGAGACAGAAGTTTGGTCTATGAGGAAAGAGGTCAAGACATGGGGTCAGGGCAGATGGCAGACAAAAATGTAATCCAAAGTACAAGCCGAAGTCAGATTTCAAGGAGGAAATACAAATTGGGCACTGGTTATAAGTTCCCTACATAGGTGATTCTTGATGGTTAAATGTAATATCAGCAGTCCAAGCAGATCATCACATGCCCAATGAAGGGGTCCTGTGTGGCTTTGAAACGCTGCACTACATTGTTTGCACTACGCACTTTCTTCAATAAAAAAACGTTTGGACGTAATTGAAGATCCTTGGTGTGCTGGCTAATATTTACATTCTGTTGTGTATGCTCCAGGATCTAGCTGGTGGTCGCTGCAGAGCTCAATCCAGAAATGTGTGCAATGGGAATATGGACACTCTATAGTGGGGGTCAGCAACCTGTAGATTGTGATCAACCAGTAGATCACGGCCAGGTGACCGGTTGATCGTAGTATGGGCTTGCTGACCCGTCATTTCAGACCATCAAACAGAGTGCAATGCAGAGGGACTACGTGTAAAGTTGGAACTGTAGTAGGGAGCAGGAGCTGCATAAGCTGATGCCTGCTCTGTAGTGCCGGCTCCTGTCCCATGCGTAGTGATTTCAGATGCACTCCATCTCTTATTCCAGCTAGCGGTCTCCAGAGTGGTGCCAGCAGCAGGAAAGAAGAGATCTTAAGGTCAGTGTAAAGCAATAATCTGGGCATAATAGTATAGGGCTGCTTTCCTGTGGGTTTGCTGCACTTAGCGATAGACTTCTATTATATCCTGTGGGTTTGCTGCACTTTCTAAATTCAGGAGCTTTGATAAGCTTTCAGAAAGTGCACCACACCTGCAGGATATAATATGGCACAACGCAACTAATTTAGGAAAGTCGCAGATGCACTGCGCTGCATCCATAGTGCAGGTAAACTGCAGAATATCAGTGTGAAAGCAGCCTTATAGGGGGCTCAGAGCAGTAAGGGTTTACATTTGCAGTTTGGGGGGGGGGTGGTAAAACCCCATAGTTAAGATGTGTTCTTACGACCCCCGCCCCAACCACATCCCCTTTAGCTGCAGTGGGCAGGGGTGTACACATGTTGCAGCTGTAGAAAGAGTTATATGCCCTGTCATGGTTGGTGGGTGTAGCACCTGCCAAGAATGACCCATTAAAGTGAATAAGGTCACTCTGCAAGTGCCCTGCAACCTTGTGCAGTACAGCAAACAAGGGGTTAAAGCAGGCAGCATTGTGTTGCTTTCTCACCACCTGCTTTAACCCCTTGGACCCCGCAGAAGCATGCAGTTGCAGGGCACTTGCAGAGTAGCTCCTTTTTTCTTGAATGGGTTGCAATTGGCAAGCGGTAGCACACACCAAAAGCAACGGGGGGTTTCATTCCTGCCGCGGAATATGTACACCTTTAGCTGCTGCCTCATGCATGATGCATGACTATAGGCTTGCGCACAGGGTGTGCCGGTGGTGCCTGGGCACACCCTAAACACCCCTTGCCGTGCCGATTTCCCTGCTACCCCTGCTTCTTCCCTCCTCTCCTCTGAGGAGCAGGGAAGGGGCTGGTACATATTTCATTATCCGGCCTTTTCTGAATAAACACAGTGAGTGATCTGTACCGGTCCCTCCTATCTTCATTCTTATCTGAAGCATATGTAGCGATACCCCCATGAGGGCTGCTAATAGACTCTGTACCCCACTGATTACCTCAACTCTGCAAATCCTCCATTACCTCTGACACCCTGGATTCAGTCATCTTACCAACTGTATTAATAAGGAGAGACTCACATAGTATCAATGAAACAGTTCAAGTTTGTTTACTGTATTAGTGAGAACATAGAAATACGTATATCTCAACACTGTAAGATAACAAAAGGCACATTTACAAATACTTTATCTATACTTATGAAAAAGGCAACATAGTGATCCGAAGTCCCTTCAACTGTAAATGAACTCAGATATTAACCCAATCACAGACACCTATGTGAACAGGGCAGCAGGAGGGTAGAGAGCTGGCACTGTATCTTCTATGTCAGACTCCTCCCTTCTGTCTCCTCAACCTATAGGCCATTAAAACTTGCACAACATAAAGAAAACAATATGCAGACTAGTATATTCAAATTGGCTGGTTCCCTTTAAATGAAGTCCGTTGAAATTAAAGCAGATGAGGAAAAGAATAACAAAAAAGTAAAAGGGTATTCCTTGACATCCAGATGTCTTCAGCTAGCCTTGTATTGTAGCTAAGGTAATCCTTGATAATAGGATATAGCAAATGTGGCAGAACTTTAAGATATCCTTATTGTATTGTAACTTCCTCTCATATGATCCTAATAGTGTTATCCAGTGCAGCTACAGGAATCAATAATGTGAACAAGGCATAGATGTCTGCTTTCAGTGTTCGTTATAGCATAAGAACTGACTTCCAGTGGAACTTCAAGTACCACCATGCTGAACTGTGTGAATGATGTCTGAAAGCAGTGTCTTATAACAACAAGATAGGCTTTGCCCGCTCACCACACTTGAACTCAGATACAGCTGGCAACGATGTAGGTGATGAAGACTCTATCAGGAACTCTCTCTGTATCCTGGCTCTGGGAAATGGTGCCCGCTATTGGATTTGGATCTGAACTGCAGGCATCTCTGGATGACCTAGAACACCCTCTGGTCCGCTGCAGGGGAGAGGCAATGCTGTCCACAGAGGTCCTCTGGGTATAGCTGAATGGGTCCCTGCTGTGAAGGCCACAAATCAACAGGAGCTCACTGTCACACAGACTTCCTGCTGGCAGAGTCAAACAGCGTCCCAAGAGAAAGATCTAGGCCACGCCAGCCCTTTTATATCCTTTCCCAGCAGTCTGTTCTGTCCACTCAGCATTCTGTTAATTGTAGTTCAGATCACTCCAGCTGGCATTGAAACTTCAGCATTCTGAACTACACATCCCACGATGCTTTGCTCTGAATTTTGTCCCAAGAAAAGGAAATGACACATAGAGTCCAGCAAACACTAGAGGGAGCCAACCCCACATGAATAACGCAGCAAAAATGTCTCTGAATTGTAGGCATAACAGCCAGCTCCTGGCTACACATAGTAAACTATGTTTAATGCAGGCTGCAGAGAAAGGGACTGAAGAATCTCTGTCCTCAGTTTCTTTCTCTGTCTCAAAAGTGAGACATCAGGGGTCTGTTTAGACCAGTGGTCTCAAACTGGTGGCCCTCCAGCTGCTGCACAACTACAAGTCCCATCATGCCTTTACCTGAGGGAGTCATGCTTGCAACTGGCAGCCTTGCCTCATGGGACTTGTAAATTTGAAACAGTTGGAGGGCTGCCAGTTTGAGACCCCTGGTTTAGACCCTTGATTTTTCAGCAAAGCCTGTAAAAAAATGAATAAAAAATATTGTAAAACATAATTTATTAATAATTAAAATAAAAAACTACTGGCAAACACCCAACCCAAAGGACAAACTTAAGACACACATAAAGCTACTCTAATCACCCACTAACCATGTCCACATACATCCAGAGATATATACAAAATACATCCTACATATGTCTTTCTCCAATCTCACATTACAAGACCTGCATTTCGGTACGTCAACTGCACATATATCAGACTTCCCTCAGAGTGTCTGTTATCAGTCAATTATGGCCCAATTAAAGGCTTAGGTTGGGTCATTAACCCCTTCCACAAATAATCCAGTATGGAAGTGATTGTCAATATTAGCTGGGACATTCTGTTCCTGTGTATCTCTTAACTGTTTCATCAATAATTAAGATTACTGTAAAGACTTTCTATTCTTTAATAAATTTTTGGAAAAAAAAAAAAACTACTGGCACCATCCACTGCCCTACTGACACCAATCTTTGATCTGCTGACAAACAAACAATGGATGGCGGGGATCAGTGCGCCCCCCCCCCCCTACGGGAGAAGGACAGCGGCAATCAGTATCAGTGGGAGGCCAATGCTGCTCCTCGCTCCAGCTTTCCGAGGGAAGAGCGGGGGCCGTTGCTTCTCCTCCCAGGCCTAAGACTTGCTGGCCAATCGGGTCTCAGGACCCGCTTGCTGATTGGCCGGAAGGAGAAGCAGGAAGATATTAGCGAATGTCACACAAGTGGGTGATGCCCTGCTCCCCGAACCCACCCTTTTTTGAAGCTAATTAGAGCCTCAGGCTCTAATCATTTGCTTAAAAAAAACCCAAAACATTGAAATCCATGCATCCGGCGCACTGCATGGGTATGGATGGGCCGCCACTGTTTTCTACCCATTCAGAGTCTCTTCTTTGCATGAGCAGACTCAACCTCTTGAGTCACCACAAAGTGGGGGAAACCCTAACATCACCCTTACAGGTACATCAATAATATTGACTATTTTTCTTTGAAACAGTTGTAGATTTACAAAAACTGTAAGTGCCGGGTCACACAGGGGCGGCTTCAAAGTCGTCCGACTCTGAAGCCGCCCCACACAGCGCGACCTCAGTGTGGCTTGTAAACAACTTCTTTAATAGATGTCAATGCAGGCCGCTCTGAAGTCGCCCCAAAGTAGTACTGGAACCTTTTTCTTTCTTGAGTTGCTCCTATTAGAACGGTTCCATTGCACTGAATGGAGCGCAACTTGTCAGGCGGCTAAGTCGCCTGACAAGTCGCCCCTGTGTAAACTGGGACTTACAGGGTTATGCAGCTACTTCAGTAGTGGAGTTCTTTTTGAAAGGCATTAAGTGGATTGACAGTTCAATTTTGCCGCAGGTGGTACTGGAGCCAGACAATAGAAATCTATTGCAGCAATGAAATAATTAAGTTTTCCCAAAGTCATTTATGATTATTATGGGAAATCTTATTTCAAGCAACAGAGAGACATCACTGAGTAATATGTATTAAATTGTGTTTCTGTTTTTCTATAGAGGATTACACAACCAAAATTTATTGTAGAAACATACTGTTACTTATGTTTCCTTGATTGATTATAGAAAAATATGAATTAAAAGGATTCTCCATCTTCAAAGAATTATGGCTCGCATCAAGTCATTGTCAAGCAAAACACAAATGTCAGTACTGCCTTTAAATAATATGTTGTTACTTTAAAAGGAATGTACACTTGTTTTGTACATATTTTGCTGGCAGAAGAATTAATTATAAAAACACATGTAAAGTTCTAACATTTACACGTTTAGATGTGTAAATTTCTGTAATGCTTTCACATATGTAAACATTTTCTTCCTCTAGCTGAGTTTTAAATTCCAACATACACTATATTGTCAAAAGTATTGGGACACCTGCCTTTACACACACATGAACTTTAATGGCATCCAAGTCTAATGCTGGCCATACACTATACAGAAAATCGGCCGAACCCATTTTCGAAAAACGAACGTTCGACCGTGACCGCAAACGATCGTGCCATCATATAATGACCGATAAATTGTTCAGTGGACATGAATAAATAATTTTTTGTTCGTTTTTTTACATATACCTAGTGCAGACAGTTCGGACGGGAAACACATTAACCTTGCAATTTATCGTACGTTCGGCAGAAATTTTACAAACTTCCCGTTCGTTTTTTTCCCACAAAAACGTCACAAACGATTATCGATTTGTGCCCATTAACTTGCCGAAAAACAAACGAAGTGTCTATACGAACGATTTTTCGGCCGATTTTTCGTATAGTGTATGGCCAGCATTAGTCAGTAGTGTTCAATATTGAGTTGGCCCACCCTTTGCAGGTATAACAGCTTCAACTCTTCTGGGAAGGCTGTCCACAAGGTTTAGGAGTGTGTCTATGGGAATGTTTGACCATTCTTCCAGAAGCGCATTTGTTAGGTCAGGCACTGATGACTGGCGAGAAGCTCTGGTTCGCAGTCTCTTTTCTAATTCATCCCAAAGCTATTCTATCGGGTTGAGGTCAGGACTGTGCAGGCCAGTCAGGTTCCTCCACCCCAAACTCACTCATCCATGTCTTTATGGACCTTGCTTTGTGCACTGGTGCGCAGTAATGTTGGAACAGGAAGGGCCCATCCCCAAACTGTTCCCACAAAGTTGGGAGCATGAAATTGTCCAAAATGTCTTGGTATGCTGACGCCTTAAGAGTTCCCTTCACTGGAACTAAGGGACCAAACCCAACCCCTGAAAAACAACATGGGCTTGACAACAATATGAATAGGCTAGAAGCAAACTGGACCTTGGTATTTTTTTCCAGTGTGGTTACAAGTATAAGTTGTCAGCAGCTGGTTTGGCCTAGTCTATTCACATTGTTGTCAATTAAGCCCTGACGAAGGGAGTGTCCTAGGACCCCCCAAAACACGTTGGCAACTTTTTGACTAATCAGACTAAAGTTGTATCTGGACCTCTTATCAGTGGTGTGGCACTCCAAATTTGAAATTTTTTAAGAGGGGGCAGATGTCCACTTTAAGGTGTACTGGAACACAAATACATAACATCATATTTGCAGGTTCTTTGCTATCATTGCCTAATATAGGTGATGAGATTTATGTAACAGATCCTTCTTGTGGTTGGGAAGGTCCATAGTTTTACAATTTATGAATCTATATGGATATTATAACGGTGATTTTATTTTATCTATGGAGCGCACTCTAGATTCACTTCAGCTTCGGAAGGTTTACCCCCATTCATGACCAGGCCATTTTTTGCGATACGGCACTGCGTTACCTTAATTGATAATTGCGTGGTCGTGCGATGCTGTATCCAAAAAAATTGATGTCCTTTTTTTTCCCCAAAAATAGAGCTTTCTTTTGGTGGTATTTGATCACCTCTGCGGTTTTTATTTTGTGTGCTATAAACACAAAAATCTGACAATTTTGAAAAAACACAATATTTTTTACTTTCTGCTAAAAAATACACCCGATAAAAAAAATGTAAAAAATCGAATTTCTTCATCAGTTTAGGCCAATATCTACATGTTTTTGGTAAGAAAAAAAAAAATCCCAATAAACGTATATTGATTGGTTTGCGCAAAAGTTATAGCATCTACAAACTATGTGATATTTTTATAGAATTTTTTTTTTTTATTATTTTACTAGCAATGGCTGCGATCAGCGACTTATAGCGGGACTGTGACATTGTGGCGGACAAACCAGACACCTAACTGAGACTTTTGACACTTTTTGTGGGACCAGTGACACCAATACAGATATCAGTGCTAAAGATATGCACTGTTACTGTACTAATGACACTGGCAGGGAAGGAGTTAAAGGATATGTAAAGGTTTGTTTAAAAAAAACAACCTCCTCTGATCCTCCTTTTCTGGGGCCCCGTCAGAGAACCGCACTCCCTCGGGCACGCTACCGTGTCCGGCTACTACGTCCATTGACACAGACAGCAGGACTCGGTCCCACCCCCCAGCTCCCTCATAGGATTTGACTGACAGCAGCGGGAGACAATGGCTGCGGCAATTTATCCAATCAGGACCCGAGACACAGGCTGAAGCTGGTGTGCTCGTCCCCGTCGCTGCAAAAACTGGGTTCAGGTAAGTAAAAGGGGGGCTCTGGGGGGCTGCTGCATCACAGGAGGTTTTTCACTTGAATGCATAGAGGTGAAAAATCTCAAGGGTTTGCAACCCCTCTAACATCAGGGGCGATCAAAGGGTTAAGTGTTCACCTAGGGGGTGCTTTCTAACTGTGTGGGGGTTGCTCTGACTGGATGAAGACAGAAATCTGTGTTCCTGCTTAGCAGGAACACAAGACCTCCATCTTCTTGTCTGTCAGAATGGTGATCTGCCTCTCTGGGGAATGATCGTGGGTGGCTCGGCGGACATCTGTGTCCAATCAGCGCGCAATCGTGCCTCCGGCGGCGCAGTGGAGTGCCACCCAGCAGCTATTGCATGAAATCAAGTACAGGTATGTGATTTCGAGCAATAGAACCGAACAGCCGCAGTAAATATGCGGTGGGCAAGTTGTTAACCACTTCCTGCCCGCCGGCCATGAAATGATGGCTGGGCGGCACGGCTCTCGTTCTGCATGGACGTCATATGACATCCCTCCAGAACGACCGCTCTTGTGGGGGCGCGCATCACAGCGATCGGTGGTGTGGTGTGTCAGTCTGACACATCGCTACACCAATCTCTGTAAAGAGCCTCTGACGGAGGCTCTTTACCACGTGATCAGCCGTGTCCAATCACGGCAGATCACGATGTAGCCAGGAAGAGCCATTGATCAGCTTTTCCTCACTCGCGTCTGGCAGACGCGAGGAGAGGAGAGCCAATCGGCTGCTCTTCTGACAAGGGGGGCCTGTGCTGCTTGTTTATCAGTGCAGCCCCCCCTCGGATGCCCACCCAGGATCACCAGGATGCTGCCAGGACCACAAGGGATTGCCACCACACTGGACCACCAGGTATACCACCCTAGACCACCAGGGAAATGCCAATCAGTGCCCAGGCAGCGGCCAATCAGTCCATCCCCAATGCGTGCCAGTGCCATCAGTGATGCCTATCAATGCCATCTATCAGTGCCACATATCAGTTCCCAGTATCAGTACCCAGCAGTGCCGCCTATCAGTACCACCCATAAGTACCCATCAGTGCAGCCTTTCAGTGCCCATCAGTGTCGCCTATCAGTGCCCACCAATGCCACCCATGAGTGCCCATCAGTGCCGCCAATTAATGCCCATCAGTGCCACCCATCAGTGTCGCCTGCTAGTGCCCATCGTCAGTGCCCATCAGTGCCACCTCATTGGTGCCGCCTTATCAGTGCCCGTCAGTGAAGGAGAAAACTTACTTATTTACAAAATTGTATAACAGAAACAAAAGAAAACTTTTTTTTTTTTCAAAATGTTAGGTCTTTTTTTATTTGTTTAGCAAAAAATAAAAAACGCAGAGCTGATCAAATACCACCAAAAAGAAGCTCTATTTGTGTGAACAAAATGCAAAAAATTCTGTTTGGGTACAGTGTAGCATGACCACGCAATTGTCATTTAAACAGCGACAGCGCTGAAAGCTGAAAATTGGCTTGGGCAGGAAGGGGGTGTAAGTGCCCGGTATTGAAGTAGTTAAAGCAGAATTCCAGCAGGTATGGCATTTTATACATAGTTACACTCTAACTATGTATAAACAATACCTGTGGGATCCCTCTAGAAGTTGGAAGTCACTTTAGCAGACTCCAGTACTCCAGTGATCACCACTAGCTTTTGGGTCCCATGCTGAGCAGCTGCCCCTGCTGCATTCTGAACACAGGAGTTCAGCTACTCGGCATGGGTGCCATTCAGACATTACTTAGCAATTTCCCAATAACAGAAGATGGAGAGGCAGAGCTCTGATGTCACCAGAACAGAAGGTAAGGGGAAAAAAAAGTTTGGGCTATAAATGCACTTTAACTACTGTTTATTCAAAGATTCAGGTGTTTGCTTTAGTCATATTTGATTGGCTCATTAACTTATAAGAAATGTGCTTCTTCATTTGGCCACAGGTTCCCAGTTACACAAGACACAAGGGCCTTATCTACATCACCTCGCGTCTTTTCAATGAGCTCCTCGCCAATAATTCTCCTTTTGTTACAAAGCTGCTGTTTAAGCAAACAATGCATTGCACAAAACCTTGATAGGATACATCCATTAAGACAGCGCTTACGAAACTATACAGGCAAACAAAATGTTTTAAGTGCTTGGTAACGTGCTCTTCAAAATGCTTTATTAATGTCAAACAACAGGTGATGAATAGTGTGACTGTGATCCTAGGCAGCCTGAAAGACCTACGGTTTTCGTTTTGGATACATGGAAGAAGGATTAGGACAATGATCTTGTTGTTGCCTGTCTGCGTTGGGTAGATTTGACCTCACTTCCTGATGGGTATCAGTAGGGCCAAGATAAGAAGGGGGGGGGGGAGGAAGGGGCGGATGCCCCGGGCGGGACCATTTACTGTAGGAAGAGGGGTGCAGTAGAGGTGTTGGTGTACCGGCCCCGCTACATAGATAAAAACAGCATGTGCCGAGTGCGCTCCTGTACCCGACACAAGTCTGAGACCAGCCCCACCCCGCCCCTCACTTCCCTATCAGGCGGAGTAATCTCCACCCGACAGGCGCTTCCTAGTCCCGGCCGGCCTCTCAGTGACGTCGCACCGGCCGGGACTAGGAAGCGCGGGATGGGAAACAAGCAGGGAGTGCTGCTCCCCGCTGGAGCTATGACATGGGAGTGCGATCAAGGAGGAGGAACCAAGCAGGGCATCATCACACAAGTAAGCAGATTGCCATCTGAGGGGAGTTTGCTTAATTAGCAATGGTATTGGTAATATGCAGCAGGAAGGGGGTTAATGCCAGGGGCGTTGCTAGGTGGCAAAAAGACCAGGGGCTTCAGCCCGAAGTCCAAGGCTGGCACGGGGAGGGGGGGGTGGCAGTGGCGCAGGGTTTTTTGGCTGGCCGGTGGGGTTGTGTGGTTGTGGGGGTAAGATCACTTGTTGGTTGCTGCCTGGCTTACCAGTGCCCATCAATGCTGACCACTAAACTCACCTGCCTGACACACTGATCTACCTACCTGACATACACACACTGACCTACCTACCTGACATACATACACTGACCTACCTGACATACATACACTGATCTTCTTACCTGACATACACTGACCTACCTGACATACACTGACCTACCTACCTGACATACATACACTGACCTACCTACCTGCTATACATACACTGACCTACCTACCTGATATACACTGACCTACCTACCTGATATACATACACTGACCTACCTACCTGACATACACTGACCTACCTACCTGATATACATACACTGACCTGCCTACCTGACATACAATGACCTACCTGACATACACTGACCTACCTACCTGATATACATACACTGACCTACCTACCTGACATACACACACTGACCTACCTACTTGACATACACTGACCTACCTGACACACATATACTGACCTACCTACCTGACATACACTGACCTACCTGACATACACTGACCTACCTACCTGATATACATACACTGACCTACCTACCTGATATACATACACTGACCTACCTACCTGACATACACTGACCTACCTGACATACATACACTGATGTGGTGCAGTGGCCGCATTGTAATTCCCGCCTTCTGGAGCCTGCAGCACCTATGATAAACGTCATACGTCCCACGGTTCCATCATAGGCACTGCAGGCTCCAGAAGGCGGGACCTGCTATGTCACTCAGCCGCACTCGGCCGCACTCGGGATCAGATCGGTCCCCGCTTGGCGGCGGTGCTCGGGGCTAACAATAGACTGTGCATGCCTGAGACCCGGGGCTCTTCGAGGACCCATTCAGCTCCAGCCCCCCCCGACGCCACTGGTTAATGCAATGTCACTGATGCAGTACAAATGGGTTAATTAACTGCCACTTTCCGCTATCATCTGTGACAGTGCATTAACCCCCTTCCTGCTGCATATTACCAATACCATTGCTAATTAACCACTTGCCAACCCGCCGCAGGTGGCAGCTAGAGGCACCGGGACGTACCCACACGTTGTTGCCTGTTTCGGGTGCATGCTCCCCCCACCTACTCCCCTGTAATTGTACACAGAGAGAGTCTGTCAGCAGATCACAGCCAATTATTCATGGCTGGGAGCTGCTGATCGGCTGTGTCCAATCACAGCCTAGAGCTCTGTGTTGACAATCAACATAGCGCTCTGTACAAAGGGGACGATCACTTCTTTTCTGTGCAAAACAGGGAAAATAAACAAATCAATCAGTAGTAAAAAGCAACACACATTACACATTGTTAGACGCACCATTAACCCATTGATTGCCCCTAGATGTTAACCCCTTCCCAGCCAGTGTCACCCGACTTTGAAGCTGCACAGCACAACATCAGCGCAGCTTGCAAACGACTTCTTTAATAGAAGTCAATGCAAGCTGCTCTAAAGTTGCCCCCAAGTAGTGCAGGAACGTTTTTCTAAGGCGGAGCGACTTGAGTCGCTGGAATTTTCCTGAAATTAGAGAACCTGGATGAATAAAATGGTGGTAGTTGCAATATTTAGAGCCGCCTTTCACCATAAAGCCCTTTGCTGACTCTTAAAGCCAATAGCAAACTCACAGCTGTGAGCTTGCTTTAACCACTTGTCTACCCCACCTTTTAAAAACGTACATTGGCAGATAAGTGGGTAAAGCCCAACGTTAAGCAACTAGAAAATGATCCCTTGCAGTGGGGCTGCACCTATGCTGCAAGGGCTAATTGCTCATTTACCCTAGGTTCACACCTATGCATTTTTTAGTGCGTTCTGCTGCTCCTAAACTCTAAACTCCTAAGCTGTACTGCAGCGCTTGTGAGTTCAATATCCATTTTTTTGCTCTTTTTATTAATAAAGCATACTTCCCTATAGGGTTTTTTGGCGCCCCTCTCTCTCTTTCCCCTTTCGCTTTTCACATTGCTTGAGTTCCCAGCCCAGAACAGGAGGCAGCCCAGCCCAGAAATTGTATTTATTTGGATCCTGTCCACACCTCCGGGTTGTTTCTATTATTGTTTCCTCTTGTTACAATTTGTTACAGTGTGTTACATAGTATTTATATTTGGGATAGCATAACACTATGGTCCAACACTTGTACAGTAGGTACAATGCTATCTGTCAGATAGAGACTTGGGGGTCAATTCACTAAGAGTTAAATAACAAAATAATGCGGTAAAATAACGCTTGCTGTAAACCCGTTTTAAAAGTGCATTTCACTAAGAATTTTGCGTTAAATACCAAATGTGGTATTTGTTCGATTTAGTGGTAATTACCACATTATTTAATGGGGTAATTTATCGCATTGAGCTGGTGTCTAAGGAGCGGGCCGGGAAGCCAACCACCACGTCCTTAACCACTTCACATCCCGGCTATTGTCAAATGACGTCAGCAGGAGGGATCTCCCATCCTGGGCGGTTGTCATATGACGTCCTGGGCCTCCTGGCCATCTAGGGGGCATGCGCGTGCCCGCCATGTCACTCGGGAGCCACTGCACGTGCCCAGCGGCCGCGATGTCCGCCAAACACCCGAGAAACAGATCCACGTCCTGTCAGGGGAGTGGAGACCGATCGTGTGTTCCCAGTACAGAGGAACTCCCCTTGTGAGTCCCCTCCCCCTACAGTTAGAATCACTCCCTAGGTAACACAGTTAACCCCTTGATCGCCACCTAGTGTTAACCCCTTCCCTGCCAGTGACATTTATACAGTAATCAGTGCATTTTTATAGCACTGATCACTGTATAAATGTGAATGGTCCCAAAATAGTGTCAAAAGTGTCCGTTGCCGCAATGTCACAGTCACGATAAAAATCGCAGATCGCCGCCATTACTTGTGAAAAAAAAATAGTAAAATGCCATAAATCTATCCCTTATTTTGTAGACGCTATAACTTTTGCGCAAACCAATGATTTTTTTTTTTACCAAAAATATGTAGAAGAATACATATCGGCCTAAACTGAGAATTTTTTTTTTTTTTTTTTAAATTGGGATATTTATTATACTGTAGCAAAAATTTAAAAATATTGTGTTTTTTTTCAAACGTGTCACTCTTCTTTTGTTTATAGCGCAAGAAAACCACAGAGGTGATCAAATACCACCAAAAGAAAGCTCTATTTCTGGGAAAAAAATTTCATTTGGTTACAGTGTTGCATGACCGCGCAATTGCCATTCAAAATGCGACAGCGCTGAAAACGGAAAATTGGCCTGGGCAGGAAGGGGGTGAATTGAAGTGGTTAACAACAACTGACTTATCAGCTGTCAGCAAGTTCCCTGCCAACAGCTGAATGTAAAAAAAACATGCCGGCAATTAAAAAGTATGAATAAAAAACAGCGTGGGGTCACCCCCCCCCCCCTCCCCCCCATGCATACCATCTGTAGCATGTATGGAACATGCTGCAGCAAAAATAACATTTCTAAAAAAAATAAAAATGAATGAAATTACATTTAAATTGCCGGCAATAGAAAAATGTTTAACAAACAGTGTGGGTTCTCCCCCAGTTCTTACCAGGCCCTTCAGGTCTGGCCAACAGTGGTAATGTTATAAATGTTATTGAAGTGTTATATTCACATGTAACAGAGGAAAGAAAGTGGAGAAAGATCCACAGCAGTGCAGAATAAAACTGCTCTCATTTTCTCATCATTTTACAGTTATTGTCTCTTTCGCTTAAGTTTGAGACCGGAAACACCTGCCGTAGGCAGTCAGCCTTCATGGACAGCGGAGCGGCGTGATTGATGATGGATTTTGATCGGGGGACCCCCATTTCCTCCTTTTCTGACCTGCCAGGCTGCATGCTGGGACAAGGGTCTGGTATAGATTTGGGGGGCCAAATGGTTTTTGTTTTCTAATGGTCGGCGTGTTTTATTTTTACATGCAGTTGATGAGTCATCCATCCGTTGTTAAGGACGCAGCGCCGGCTTTCCAGCCCGCTTCTTAGCAACCAGCTATTTGTCAAAAAACAGCATGTGATACCACCAGCAAAACCCTGGTGGTAAATATCGCATGTTTTTTTTACTCTCTGGTTAGTTTGCGAATTGGACTTCAGAGCTTTTTCATTTATATTTCCCGGCACATTTTTCATTTTGCGTTAAAAACACCATAATCATTATTTTTTTTTTTTTCTGAATTTAACTTTATTTACCGCATGCAATAATTTATGCAAATGAGTCACATGACTGTGGTATCGCATGCGGTAAACATT
Organism: Aquarana catesbeiana; assembly: GCF_042186555.1. Classification (NCBI taxonomy): domain Eukaryota; kingdom Metazoa; phylum Chordata; class Amphibia; order Anura; family Ranidae; genus Aquarana; species Aquarana catesbeiana. Next base: position 54,303,100 of record NC_133325.1, read on the forward strand.
AGTGAATTAACCCCCTGAACTTCTATTTCAGCCCCACACACTCTGATAAGAATGGTCTCTAAGCTGCTTTCCAAACTATGGGACATGCTATATAGCAATGCACAAACGGAGCGCAGACTCACTTGTTTCTCCTTAAAAGTACAAAAACACATTAGAAGCCCAGACATCACCTTTACAAAGTACATTTATTTTCTTCTGATGTGGTCATGCCAGTCATGTGATGCAATGTGCCTTCTTCCAATGCATTCCTGATGTCAACCTTGTGCTCGGCATTGAGTTGATGCATCTTCAGCTGGCAGGGTCATGTGTTTATAGTATGTCCTCAGTCTCTCAGGTTGAAGACATCCTGTGGTGAAAGCAGTACTGAAGGAGGCAGCTCTGGATTGAAGGTAAGTTTGGCAGTCTGAGCTGCCTTTTCATTTTGTACACTTCCCAGGGGCCCATTATCAGGGGCGGCCCGTCCATTAAGGGCGCATGGGCACCGCCCCCCCCCCCCCCTCCCTAATCCATCCCCCATACAGGACGCCGGATGCATGAATTCCAATGGGGGGGGGGTTGAAGCACATGATTAGAGCCAGAGGCTCTAATAGACTTCAAAAAGGGTGGGCTCGAGACGCAGAGCACTGCACTCCAAGCGCACCCAGTTGTGTGACAATAGCGAATGAGTTTTCGCTATTATCACACTGAATCTCCTCCAAACAGGAAGCGGGTCTGAGACCTGTTTCCCAATTGGAGGAGGAAGGGGATGGAAGCCGCCGAGCAGGCCCATGATGCCCGCGGAGGAGAGAAGGGGAAGCCGCCCGTGATGCCCGCCGCCCGTGGAGGAGAGAAGGGGAAGCCACCCGTGATGCCTGCTGCCCGTGGAGGAGAGAAGGGGAAGCCGCCTGTGATGCCCGCCGCCCGTGGAGGAGAGAAGGGGAAGCCGCCCTTGATGTCTGCTGCCTGATAGATGGGGTAAGTGCTCCGGTCCGGACCCGACCAACCAGACCGGGGGGGGGGGGTGGCTGTGGGTGCACTGTTTGCCGCCCCCCCCCCCAAAAAAAAATTACCATCAGCTGCTACTGCCCCTAATAATATAGGAAAATGTGCCCAGAGTTGAGCTCTAAGACAGAGATTGCTGTTAAGAAGTACTCCTCTTGAGTTTTCTGGGTTTCCTGTTCCCTCTCCCTCTCTCTTGAATACTCAGAAATAAATCTACAAAACCTACTCTAGACTTGTGTCCATGTTGTGTTTAATCATCTCCAATGATTCAGCACTGAGAGAGGATGTGCCCAGAAACATTTAATCAAGTAGGCGGACTTGGGCATTATGAGTGCCCAGCTAGACAGCCTGAAGGGGTCACCCCACCCACAATCCTGGGGGTAGCAGTGTTAAACCTGGATCACAGCTGCTGGTGGTCCTGGAACACACTCCTTGCATCCTCTCACATGCAGAAAGCCTAATTAAAAAAAGATATATCACGACTAAGAAGAAGGCTCTTGGTGGCCAATGAGATATAAAACTGTCAGGAAGTCAGGATGTGTTCAGCCATACGCAAAAATGAATGGGAGGAAGTTACACAGCACAGGATTCCAGAAGTACATTCCTACTGCCCTCTACAGATGTGTGTGCTTCTTCTGCAGGGGATTACACAAAACTCAAATTAGTTTATTTATATTACAGGTACTTATATAGCACTGTCATTTTACACAGCACTATACACATATATTGTACATTCACATCAGTTCCCTGCCCTCAAGGAGCTTACAATCTAAGATCCCTAACTCACATTCAATATACATATACATACTAGGGCCAATTTATCTAGGAGCCAATTAACCTACCAGCATGTCTTTGTAGTGTGGGAAGAAATCGCAGTCCTCTGGGGAAATCCACACAGGCACAGGGAGAACATGCAAACTTAAAGTGGAGTTCCACCCACTTTTACAACTCTTCAGCATCCCTCACTAAACTGTGCACTGTAAACGAATTGGATATTTTTAAATTTTTTTTCTCAGCACCTACTGTATATCTGCTGTATTCATTTTTCACTTCCTCCTCCCTGGCCGCGGCCCATCGCATCATTTCCTGTTTGCAATGCCTTCTGGGAAGGGGCGGCAACTTCCTCTGACACTGCTGTTGCTATGGAAACCTGACCTGAAACCTAATACACTGCTTGTACTGCACTGAGCATGTGTGAGATCTGCAAGGATGAGATCCAGGAAGAAATACAGTCTGGCTTCAGATGCCCACACTTAAGATGGCCACGGCCTGCTGTAAGTTTATAAAATAACAAACTACTGCTATAAACTAACAAAACAGACCTTAGTTTACAGACTAACTTTACTAGAATACATAAAGCTTGTGTATTATAGGGGTATTTTTATTTAAAAAGTACAATTTCGGCCGGAACACCACTTTAAGGCAGGTAGTGCCGTGGTTGGAATTCGAACCAGCGACCACTAGTGGTGCTAGGTGGGAGTGCTAACTACTTAGCCACTGTGTTGCTCCAACTGTATGAATATGGGATTGTAGACAGAACTTTTTTTGTTTTAATAAATAAACATTCTTGAGTTTTGAATAGGCCGCGGCCCTTTATTATCGGTATAATAAATCAATTTATTATTAATAACTTCAATAAAAGTAACTAATTCATTTTATTAATTAAATTAAGCACTATTCATATCTTATTAATTCAACATCTTATATCACCATAACTGTAGCTCAGCTATATAAGCCCGAGCTACAACTTTACTCAAACATAACATCCCATTTTCAAAGAAATGGACAAATAATTCAAATATAACATTTTCTTCAATTAAAAGGACCAACCTCATAATAAGGGCCATGACGGGGGGGGGGGGGGGGGATGGGCTGTGTTCTCTGAATCTTCTTGCTGTCTGCCTGTTTAATGTCACATCCTCTTCTTTATATAGGTACCCGCTCGTGTCACAGGAGTGTTTTTTGGGCAAATGTCAGTTCATCCTCCAATCAGTGCTAAATATATTTTAATATATACTGTATATTTATTAGGCTGCACAGTGGTGTAGTGGGTAGCACTCTCACCTAGCAGTAAGAAGGGTCACTGGTTCAAATCCCACCTCCCACACTCCAAAGACATGCTGGTAGGTTAATTGGATCCTCTCTAAATTGTCCCTAGTATGTATGAATGTTAGGGACCTTAGATTGTAAGCTCCTTGAGGGTAGGGACTGATGTGAATGTACAATGTATATGTAAAGCGCTGTGTAAATTGACGGCACTATATAAGTACCTGAAATAAAGAAATAATAATAATATTTACAAACCGTGCGCTGCACTTGGGTTACCCAAGAAAATATTATCCAACTCTGTGCATATTGGTGCAATAATATGAAATTAAGAAATAGTGAAAATCAATATGAATAAACAGTCAAGTGTATACGAAAAACAAGTGCTTATTACACCATAAATAGTGCCTTAATAAATAAAAGAAAGTGCTTAGTGCTCAATATAAGGCATCCTGCCTATCTTAATAAATAAATTAAAAAATATATAAAACAGGTGGAAAAAGTTATCTTTAGCACTCTAAATAGTGCGTGCAAATGAAGTCCAACAGTGATAACAAATCAGTGCGTGCAAGTGGTGTCCAGCTGTGATATCAATCAATCATCATGCCGAAGACATCCTGAGTGCTGCAAAACATGCTCCGGTGCACCTCTGTAGCCCCCTTAAGCTAATGTGCTCACCTCAGAACGTGTGACCCAGCTGTTACCCTGAGTCAAAAACGCTTTGGAGCCACCCCCTGGGCTCATTCACTGTATCTGATGCACTCCTCCAGCTGGGAACAATGTGGCTCCATACATATGAATAAAAAAGAAACTATATAGTGTAATATAGTCAAAATACTTTAATAAAAGAAAACGCTCCCCACAGCGGGGTACTCACATGGCACTGGTGCGTCAGTGCACCATTCTAAAACAGCTTTCAGTATAAAAATCCACTGGATGTCTGGTGCGGTATGCTATGTTGGGACAGCGCTGGTGTAAGGTCCGTGTTAGTCTCTCCATCCTGGCCCCTCCCCTACGCGTCTTCGACACAGGGATCACCTGTCTTCATCATACTGTATATATATATATATATTTTTTCTTAAGTACTTTGCGACCGGCTCAAATACATATACGGCGGCAGGTTGGCTTTCCTGCGCGAATCGGCGTATATGTACGGCGGCTCCTTTAAGAGCCATAGCAGATGTGCGCGCCCGCTACACAGCGGGGGGACCCAATGCGCATGGCTGGCAGGCGCGATCTAGAACAGGGATTTGTGTGTGTAAACACACAAATCCCTATTCTGACAGGGCAGGAGAGACAGATCGTCTGTCCAGCGATCTGGCTCCTCCTCTTGTCAGTCCCATCCCCTCACAGTTAGAACACACCTAGGGAACACACTTAACCCCTTGATCGCCCGCTAGTGTTAACCCCTTCCCTGCCAGTGACATTCATACAGTAATCAGTGCTTTGATCGCTGTATAAATGTCAATGGTCCCAAAAAAAGTGTCAAAAGTGTCCGATCTGTCTGCCACAATGTCGCAGTCCTGCTAAAAATTGCCACCATTACTAGCGGAAAAAAAAAAAATAGTAATAAAAATGCCATAAAAATGCCATAAATCTATCCCCTATTTTGTAGACGCTATAACTTTTGCGCAAACCAATTAATACACGCTTATTGCAATATTTTTTTTCCAAAAATATGTAGAAGAATACTTGGCTTAAACTGATAAACTGAGGTTTTTTTTTATTTTTTATTTTTTGGGGATATTTATTATAGCAAAAAGTAAAAAATATAGTTTTTTTTTTTCAAAATTGTCACTTTTTCTTTGTTTATAGCGCAAAAAATCGTGATCAAATACCACCAAAATAAAGCTCTATTTGTGTGAAAAAAAAAGTAAATTTTTTTTGGGTACAACGTTGCATGACTGCGCAATTGACAGTTAAAGCGACGCAGTGCTGTATCGCAAAAAATGGCCTGGTCATAAAGGGGGAAATTCTTCCGGTCCTTAAGTTGGTAATCTTAATACATTTTTGTCTGTCACGATCCCATAGGTGGTAGGGGTGGGGACATTTTATGCCCCACCCTTCACCTTTATTCTGACCTCAACACAGTTACTGATTGGATGGCGTTAGTAGCTCACAGATTTTTTTGACCCATTGCCTGGAATTTTTTAGAAACAACGTGCACTTATACATTCTTTCTACATATAATCCTTTTGGACCATCACAATTTTTTTACAACATAAATAAAATGTTGCTCAATAAGTGGTACAAATGTAATCTGCCTCTTTGAATATGGGGATTTTAATAATACAATTATAGCCCAGTACTCAGCTGGCAGGAGAGGAGCAGCTGCAGTCTTATGCCCCGTACACACGGTCGGACATTGATCGGACATTCCGACAACAAAATCCTAGGATTTTTTCCGACGGATGTTGGCTCAAACTTGTCTTGCATACACACGGTCACACAAAGTTGTCGGAAAATCCGATCGTTCTGAATGCGGTGATGTAAAACACGTACGTCGGGACTATAAACAAGGCAGTAGCCAATAGCTTTCACCTCTTTATTTATTCTGAGCATGCATGGCACTTTGTGCGTTGGACTAGCATACAGACGAACGGCTTTTTCGACCGGACTCGAGTCCGTCGGAAAGATTTGTAACATGTTCCAAATCTAAAGCCCGTCTGATTTTCGACAGAAAAAGTCCGCTGAAGGTCCAATGAAGCCCACACACGGTCGGATTGTCCGACGGATTCGTTCTGTCGGACCAGTCCGGTCGAAAAGTCCGGTCGTGTGTACACGGCATTACTCTGTCCGCTGCTGTTTCTGTGTGTGTGCTCACAAAGAACAGTTAATTAGTTACAGTTAATTCCACCCTCCATCCACTAGATGGCGCCCAGGGACATAGATAGCAAGAGACTCTGAAGAGAAACGTGAAGAATTGTGGTGAGTGTAGTTCACTAATGATAACAGTCCATATTCCCATTGCACACGTTCCTGGAATGAGCTCTTAAAGGCACCGGGTGCTGTAGCGACCACCAGCTGGATACTGGAGCATACATGACAGAATGTAAATATTCACCAGCACACCAAGGATCTTCAGTTGCATCCAAACAGTTTTTATTGAAGAAAGATCACATCAAAAACAGTGTAGTGCAATGTTTCGGAGCCGTGCAGGACCCCTTTGTCAGGCATGTGATGAAAGGAGCAGTAGTAGTTTTCCTGGGCTGAGAGAGGAAGAATAATAATTCAGAAAAATTGGTCCATCCTCGAACAAGATAGGGTACTGGGTCCTGTGCTTCCCCTGCTCCCGCAATTTATATATAGGAAGGCCCCAACTTTACAAGACTACTTAGCACCAGGAGTAGTGGATCCACCCACACAGACTGAAAGTAAATTGTTTACCTTTCTGTCAGGCTTCCATACCTGCAGCCATTGTACTGCTTGTAGACATTCAAAGAAAAATATAAAAAAAGGTAAAGAGTTTACAGCTAAGGCTACTAATAAATTATACAGCTTTAAGGACCTTATCACTTACTCCACAGTCGGCATTGTTTACATGCTAGAGTGCGACTGTGGTTTACAACATATAGGGAGGACCTCCAGGCCCCTACCTGTGCGTATAGGCGAGCATGTAAAGAATATCAAAAAGGGACTTGTAACCAGGGCCGTCTTTTCGCATGGGCACGCTGGGCAGTTGCCCGGGGGCCCCACTTGCCTGGGGGGCCCCACCTGCCCAGCGACCCCAGCCAAGCATCATTCAGATGTCACAAAGTTCGCTGCCCCATTGTGCCAGTGCTGTGCAGTGCCGCTCCTACCTGATTGACGGTATATCCAGGATAACATGTATGTAAATAGGAAGCGATCTCTAGACTGAGCTGGAAGTTGATGCTTATCCCTGACCCACGTGATTGGCCCTGGGAATTCCTAATTAGCAGGCTGGCTGAGATTATAAATCGGCGGGTTGATGACGCGATTCCGTATCTGCTGATGAAGTACCGCTCACAGGACGTAACGCGTACGGAACGGAAAGGGATCACGTGACGTCACCCGCGGCAATGGTTTATACACCAGGCACTAGGTGTTAGTGCCATGCTTGTAAGTTTTTATACTACTTTTTAAATAAAAGCATTCCTTTACAGAGAGCACTATATATCTCCCTTTGTTTTATGTGGAATATCCGTTCGGAGTTCCGGCATTTGGCAATAAGGTGACTAGGATTTGGATTGCCTGACGCATGCATATACTGAAGTTGGTGGTTCTCTTATTGATCGATTTGGAATTTACCCTTTATGGGAAGGCGTAATTGACCTATCTGTTCATTCAGGGGATCAGAGGTGAGCGGCTAGTGATACCAATGGTGGAGGTTCTGCACGTTGTCACCGACATGAAAATGATTCACGAGTGGTCACCTCTTGGGGAACTTTAATACATGAATATATTCCATTTATTTAATGTCATAGCTCTGTGCTAAGGTTGTGAAAAGCCTAGTACACACAGGCTAAATGCTGGATGACATCGGCCAGTTCAATAAAAACCCGGCCAACCTTCGGCCCTTGTGTTTGGCAGCCGATCCGACAGAACCCGGCCGTTCGCTGCGTCCCAACTTTTTTGGAACTGGGATCGAATTGGGAAATTAATAATAGCTGACCATTGTAAGCACCCCTGTCAGTGTTAAATGGTTCGCTTCGGCCCTCTAACTGCTACATATGCAGGACAGCTTGTGATGTTGAAAAACAACAGACCTACTGGTGGAATGAGGATCAAAGGGGAAAAATTAAGGAAAGGACGCCTAAACAAGAAAACAAATGCAGTTGCCACATCCATGAACTGGTCAGCTGCAATATAATAAATGTTTGCTTTTGGGTTTAATAGGACTTTATTTGATGAACTCAAAAATCTTAACTTCATGATTCATTTCTCTAAACCAACCCTCCTACCTTTCACTAACTTGTTCCGCTTCCAAAGTGCTGCCCTTAACCCGCGACCCTTTTGGACGTGAATGGGATGTACTGTATCGTCTTGTTGATGTGAAAAGCTTATGAAAGGGATCTGGGCAAACAATGAATGAATCTGGACCCCGCCACAGTGACACAGACCACCACTAATAACAGAGTGCTGTGTTATTACAGCAAACCACGCTAATGATAGGGTGTTCTGTCATAACACAGATATAAACTAGCGGAAACAAGCGGTTCCATCTGAAGGACGAGCCAGGAACCAGAGCCAAACACTGTATCCCTCGCATCTGCCTTTGTCAGACGGGATATTAGCAATCTGTGCCTTGTCTTTGCTCAATGTTAATTGTCATTGAAAACATCATTAAAGGGACCCTGTTTCTTAGATCACCAACATAACCTAAAGCTACTTCTTGATAGCCTATCATGCACTACAACCTCCACCTAAACCCTAAGCAGACGGCAAATAAAGTGAAAAAAATCACCCAACAAAATGTGTATTTCTGAAATATGCCATGCTAAAACGCAAATGACTATATATAGTAATAAAAATAGTAGTAATAATAGTAATAATAATAGTATCTAGTGCTTCAAATCCAATGCTTTATACCCATACACCTACTATATATCATCAATTGAAATAATACATAACGACATGTACCACTTGAATAAATTAAATCAACAAATTGTGTATCCCATTAACCACTTGACCTCCGGAAGGTTTTAACTTCTTCATGACCAGAGCATTTTTTGCTATTCAACGCTGTGCTATTTTAACTGGCAAGTGCACGGTCATGCAACACTTTACACAAATAAAATTGATATCATTTTTTTCATACACTTAGAGCTTTCTTTTGGTGGTATTTGATCACCAGTGGGTTTTTTATTTTGTGCTATATAAACAAGTGAAGACCGAACATTTTGAAAATAAAAACAATATTTTCTACTTTCTATTATAAAACATACCCAATAAAATTTCTTCATAAATTTAGGACAAAATGTAAATATGAAATCTTTCATATTAAACAAGGAAAGCCCACAGAAACCATGGAGTTATTTCTGGTGCCAATATGGCGGCATACTACATTGATTTACATTATATCCTCTGTGGATATTGAATAATTTATTTAAAATAATGTTTTTGTGCCTACTGCTCAGCTTGTCTTTTAATGTGTGTGTTTTCACTTAAGCCTGGGTATGCCCAATAGGCTTTGTTTTGTATTCCAATTTATATTCTTACAATAAAAAGAGTCAGAATCAGTGCCATAGCGATACATCCAGAAACATGTTCACAGAGACAGAATCAGTACCATAGTGATACATTTAAAAACATATCTCCAGAGACAGAATCGGGAGTTCCAATCCTTCTGTTACACTGTGCGATGTTACTGTTATGCAGAACTGTATTTGACCACAAGATGGCAAGCTCCGTAGTTATTACACAATCCATGCAGGAATGCTGGGGATGCTGGGACTTGTATGCTGTAAGCAGGATTCTTTCATGCAGATTAGCTGAAACTGAACTACACAGTCCAAGAGGACTGGTAAAGGGGCCGGAGCACTTAAAAAGGAAAAAGCCCAGGAACACAGGGGTAGATGTGTAGGTGGTAGAGGTAGACTGTGTTAGACGTGAAAGAGAGCAGAGTGGATCAACAAAGCCCTAGGTTGGATTGGGGTGAGCCTGAAAGTTGCCAAAGCCACCAGAGAACTGATCATTCTGAGTAGACAGGTTAGCAGTGCCTGCGGGCAGATGGACTGGATCATCGCCATCTTCACAGCCATACCTGATTAGAACAACTGGAAGGTCATTATTTCTCCCTGCTTCGCTATAGGATCAGGGGAAAGGGTTCCTAACCCATACAATGCTGCCATAGGTTCAATTGTGTCTGCTGTATCCAGTTGCTTGAGCACAGACACTATAAACCATCCAGTGCTACACTTACCACACTTAACTGCCTATATTAACGCTGTCTGCAGGATATCAGAGACTACCCCTGTCCCCGTCCCTTTCAGGCAAGATTCCTGACCTGCACCTTCCTCCCAGGTTCAAGCCATCCATCGAAGGGACTAGCTTCTAAGTTCCAGTTTCCAGTATTTTATCATGGATACAAGATAGTTTACATTTTTTGGGGTTGTATGCAATATGTGCAAATAGAGATCACACAAATACTTTTAAGTATAACATTTATTAAGTAATGATAGATACAGAAAATAAATAATAGAAAATATAGCAAGACTACTAACTAAAGATGCTGTTTCCGCCACAGGTCCCTCCATGATGGCATGGCCGATAACCAGATCAGACGCATGCTAAATGGCAGTTCTAAGGTAAGACAGTTACAGTATTACAAGTTCTAGCTGTAGTATATACAGTATAGGACTTCAATTTAAGGAAATGGTCAACCCACCCCCATCCGAGCAAAATGACCTTCTAAGGAATGTAGCCCATTCATGAACAGAGAACAGTGGGCTTGCTTGTCCATATAGTCAGTTTACAATGACATCCCTATAGCTTGATGTCATTTATGGTAACTAGACTTTGGAGGCTTGCTTTCTTAGGTATTGTAATGCCGCGTACACATGACCGGTTTAGCCGTCGGAATAAATTCCGAAGGTTTCTCCGACGGAATTCCATTCAAGCGGTCTTGCCTACACGCGGTCAATCCAAAGTCCGACCAAAGTCCGACCGTCCAGAATGCAGTTACGTACAACACGTACGACGGGACTAGAAAAAGGAAGTGCAATAGCCAGTAGCCAATAGCTTCCATCTCGTACTCGCTTCAGAGCATGCGTCATGCGTTTGAGCAAACTAGAAACCAAGTTTTTGGTTTGACATACACTTTGATATATATTGTTCCTGCAGTACTGCAACAATGGATGAAAAGTCTAAAGCTGGCCATACATGGATCAAAGTTTAGCCGGTTCAGCAGGGACCATCCAAATTTTGATCAATATATGGTCACTGTGGTTGAACAGAAGTCAAACTACCAATCAACTTCTGTTCAACCACCCCATTGGAAAAAAAACGCTCCATCGGTGCGCAAGGCAATAGACTGTAGCGCTGATTTGTGTATTCTGATGGCAGGGAAGTCTCCCAACTTTCAGAATACAAAGACACAGAAAGATGATTCCCCTATCCATCTTGAATGTGTGGATGGGGAAATCAGGCCAGTTTTTCTGGTTCAGCCCATCGGTTGAATGAAAAAAACTGACTCATCAATGGCCAGCCTTACAATGATACCTACGCAGATAAAACTGATGTGAGACAGGAAGGAACATATGCCATTTTTCTACATACTCATTCTTTCTAAATGTAGACCTTAATTTGGCAGCAAGACTCAAGATTCACAACATAACATGGTTTTCTATTTTTACCTTTATTTATTTTTAAGCCTAGTACTATTTTAATCTGATTAATATTGTTTTTAGCGCAAGCGTTTCTCCTTCTGACATATGTGTGATAGATGGTGATTACTTTCAGGGAGTTACACTTGCGGTTTGTAATTGTGTATTGTTTTTTCAGCTTTTCATTTTTTGCATTGTGAGTTAAAGTGACGCTATAACCTTCCCAGTTCTTGCTCATGCCCCCTTCCCAGCACTGCCAGTCAAGGAGCTACTGCTTCCTGGAAGGGAGGTGAAGAGCTTCCAAGAAGTCTACAGAGTTGCACATCTAGTCACCCAGCCGGCACACCAAACCCCTTGCTGTTACTTAGCATGTGAGTCAATGATTTACATCAAGCTAATCTTTTTTTACACACATACACTATATCACCAAAATTTTGTGGAAACCTGACCATCACAACAAGATATATGAGCTTTTTCCTCACCCTATTCCAAAAAAAGTGTACATTGCTATGGAGTTGTCCCCCCACCCACCATAACAGCCTCCAGGCTTTCCATGAGATTTTGCAGAATGTCTGTCAGAATTTGTGCCTAATCAACCTAAAGAACATTTGTGAGGTCAGGTACAGCTGTTGGATGCAGGGCAGCCATCAGAAATTTTTGGGCCCCTTACACAGCTTTAGGCCTGCCCCCCTCCCCCCGAGCCTAACCGCCAACATTTCCCAGGGCTTGCCCATGGGCCAACCTACTGAATCCGCACACCGGCCACCTCACCTGTATGAACTCAGCCCCCCCGCAATCCTGTATATATGTCAGCCCCCCTCATACCTGTATATATGTCAGCGCCCCCCCACACACACCTGTATATATGTCAGCCCCCACACACACCTGTATATATGTCAGCGTCCCCTCCACACACACCTGTATATATGTCAGCCCCCCCACACACACCTGTATATATGTCAACCCCCCCACACACCTGTATATATGTCAGCGCCCCCCCACACACACCTGTATATATGTCAACGCCCCCCCCACACACCTGTATATATGTCAGCGCCCCCCCACACACACCTGTATATATGTCAACGCCCCCCCACACACCTGTACATATGTCAGCCCCAGTAGTGTATTTAGGTTTTGTGCTGCCCTAAGCCTGACTAAATTCATGCACCCCCTAATTTCAATATGACCCACCCCTTCCTTACAAGGCCACACCCTTGCTGTTTATGACCCGCCCTGAAATTTTCGGGTGGAGACATAACCTCGAGTTCTGAGGGCCGGGGGGTGGGGTCAATGGATTCCCTTAATTTGCATAGATTTCCTCTCACTTCCTGTTTGGCTGTGGGGCAGGAAGTGATAGGAAATCTCTGCAATGGGACAGGGTTGGTAAAAAATAAACTGACGGGTTATAACCCTCCCTTAATCTATCCAAAATGAAAAAAACAAGTGTTGCCTATAGTTCTACTTTAAGCACAAATTTCTGATCATTTTATGGAGAGGACTAAGAAGATATAACCATGCTAATGGTGCAGCAGAAAACATATAGCACAGTGAGAAAGGTTTGTGGTCCAGGATGAGAGGACAGTCAAAATTAGAAGCGCCCCCCCCCCCCCCCCCACAGTTGCGGAATGCCAGCCGCCTGCATACCGGAAGCAGTGAGGCTGCTCTATGGGAGCGCTAGACTAATTTGCCTCTCAGCCCAGTCCGCCCCATAAGACTGGTGCTACACCAACAGTTTAGCGTAAGCCGGCGGGGACTCTTTCACTGCTGACCCCCTGCAAAGTGCTGCCCTAGGCCTGGGCCTTGTTGGCCTAGGCCAGGATACAGCGTTGGTCAGCCCCCCACACACACCTGTATATATGTCAGCGCCCCCCCACACACCTGTATATATGTCAGCGCCCCACCCACCCATATATATGTGTCAGCCCCCCACACACACCTGTATATATGTCAGCGCCCCCCCACACACCTGTATATATGTCAGCGCCCCACCCCCATATATATGTCAGCCCCCCACACACCTGTTTATATGTCAGCGCCCCCCCACACACCTGTATATATGTCAGCCCCCCCCCACACCTGTAAATATGCCAGCCCCCCCCACACCTGTAAATATGCCAGCCCCCCACACACCTGTGTATATGGCAGCCCCTCACATACACAAACCTGTAAACACACAAGGCTCTGGCCCTTCCCTGTACACACACAGCCCCCCTCCCTTTCCCTCACAGCCCCTACTTGTAAAGAAGATCTTCCTACCTAGTCCCAGCCTGTTTTCACAAAGCTGACATGTTGCTGAGAAGCACAGTACAAATCACACGAGGGGTGCACATACACATAGCAGCCAGAGGTGGCAGTAAAGAGCTCGATGTCTGAGCTCAGTGACATGAAAACAGCGGAAGCTGTGAAATCATTTCTGCAATGCACAGCACAGCTTCCCTTCACCCGTCCTGCCTTCTTCTGGTCCGGGCGGGCCCCTTACAGTTGTGACGGCTGTACCCCCCTGATGACGGCCCTGGTTGGATGAGTGAATCGGGCTCATTATTAGTGTTTTAATTCATCCCAAAGATGTTCAGTAGGGTGTTGAGGTCAGAAGGCTGTGCAAGACACTTGGGTTTCCCTACACTAGTGGTCTGCAAACTGTGGCCCTTGCTTGCCTTTATCCGGGCCTTGGGACACCAATGATGGACAAAACAGTGGTGTATTGGTTAGCACTTTCACCTAGCAGCAAAAGGGTCGCTGGTTTGAATCCCAACCACCACACTACCTGCCTGGAGTTTGCATGTTCTCCCTGTGCCTGAATGAGTTTTCCTCCCACACTCCAAAGACATGCTGGTAGGTTAATTGCACCCTGTCTAAATTGGTCCTAGTATATGTATGTATGTATGTATGAATGTGAGTTAGGGACCTTAGATTGTAAGCTCCTTGAAGGAAGGGACTGATGTGAATGTACAATGTACGGTACAATGTATATGAAGAGTGTTGCATAAATTGACGGTGCTATATAAGTACCTGAAATAAATATCGCATCATTCCTCCCGCAGACACCAACGATGCCATGCCTCACATAGACACCAACGATGGGGCACCGTTCCTACCTTGAATACAAACAATGGGGCACCATTCCTCACACAGACACCAATGATTAGGCACCATTCTTCCCATAGACACTAATTCCTCCTACTGATACCAACAATAGGGCACTATTCCTTGTACTAAAACCAATGATGGGGGCACTGTTTACTCTCACTGATACTGGGGTGTTTTCTACTCCCACTGATCACAGTCTGGCCCCTCTAAAGCCTCAAGGACAGTAAACTGGCCCTTTGTCCAGGAAGCTTGGAGACCCCTGCTCTACACCAAACTCAGCAAACCTGGCTTTGTCAAAGGGGCACAGTTATGTTGGACCAAAAAGGACCTTCTAAAAACTGTTGTCACAAGTTTGGAAGTGCATAGCTGTCTAAAATGTCTTGTAACATTACTAGTATGCTTCACTGAAAACACCTTAACTCAGTTAAATGGAGAGGAGTCCACATACTTTCAGGCGTATAGGTAGGTGTTATGGTCAGGTGTTGCCAACATTTGCCTATACTGTACTGTATGTCTATAAATACATTGAAAAAAAATTGTACGTGTCCTTTAAATATACACTCATGACCTGTCATAATGAATAACCTCAACAGCACCCTAGCAACATCTTTACACTAAGCTTTATCTCCAGACTTCCCAAACATCTTCTAAGTGCACAATGGGCTCCAATTAGCCAGTCATAAGATAGATGCACGTCGATTGATTTGAGGAAAAAAAAAATTGTTATTGATAAGTCATGAAGGTTTCCTCACAAGCTGTTTAATAGCCTCATAGCATGTGTTCCTCTAGAAAAGTACATTGTGTGTTTCCATCAGCTATGTTTTGAATAGTCAGTCATATTAGGTGAATGACTGTTAAACACTATGGTGTAAAATAGGTAATCTTTATGGTATGCAATCCATCAAACAGACACCATAAAAATTTCATAGTGGAATTGATTGGGGACCATATGTTGGGCTGTAGATGCTGTGGATGTTGTGGGCTGTATATATGTGGGTAAATGGCAAATCAAAACAGTGGAAGTTATGTAAATATACTTAAAGATCGCCATTAAAATCAACCTGGCCTGGGCTACAACACTTCAAAAATAATGTAATCCTGTGGGTATAATTGAGAAAAAGGCGCCACTACTCAAAATACCGCCACTGCGCCTCTGGATAGATACAGAGTATGTGGAAGCTGCCACTTAAAATGATAAAATATAAAAGCTGAATTTTAACTACTGGTCAATTTGGGATAATGACACAAAGTCAAAATAGCCGCTAGTACTTTTAAATGACTTTTTTTCCTTTTAGAAATTGCATTTTGTGCAGGGACTGTTCTAAACATGGGAAAAAAGCGCCACTTTACAGGCATACTATAGACACCCCCCAGGTACGAAATTTAAAGGAATATTTCACCTTTATTGTTTCACTTTAAGCATCATTAAAATCACTGCTCCCGAAAAAAAAGTCTGTTTTTAAAACTTTTTTTGTAGTGATACATGTCCCCTGGGGCAGGACCCGGGTCCCCAAACACTTTTTATGACAATACCATGTATATAAGCCTTTAAAATTAGCACTTTTGATTTCTCCCATAGACAATTCATTACAGCCGCGAGTACTTTTAAATGACTTTTTTTCCTTTAGAAATGTCATTTTGTGCAGGGACTGTTCTAAACACGGAAAAATGCGCCACTTTACAGGCATACTATAGACACCCCCCAGGTACGAAATTTAAAGGAATATTTCACTGTTATTGTTTCATTTTAAGCATTCTTAAAATCACTGCTCCCGACAAAACGGCCATTTTTAAGACTTTTTTTTGCATTGATTTTGCACATGTCCCCTGGGGCAGGACCCAGGTCCCCAAACACTTTTTATGACAATAACTTGCATATTAACCCTTAAAATTAGCACTTTTGATTTTTCACGGTCGTGTCCCATGTAGACTTTAATGGTGTTCGCGCGTTCGAACAAATTTTTTGCCTGTTCATGTGTTCTGCTGCGAACCGAACCGGGGGGTGTTCGGCTCATCCCCAATAAAGATACTCCAAACACCTGGTGTTAGCACTTCAATCATCCTGGCACCATGGTTGTTATGGTGTCAAGATGATTGAAGCGCATTATTTGTATTATTACATTGTAATATAAAATTAAATCATTCAACTCACCATAATGCAGAATCAGTGGGAGCCCTGAGCGTGTCACCTGCCACGTCACCTGCCACCAGATGCCATCAGGTGTCCCCAGTGGAGTCTGTCCTTACATCAGGTACCCCCAGCGGTGTCCGTCCTTACATCAGGTGCCCCCAGCGGAGTCCATCCTTACATCAGGTGCCCCCAGCGCAGTCCGTCCTTACATCAGTTGCCCCCCAGTGAAGTTCGTCCTTACACCAGGTGCCCCCAGCGGAGGCCCTCCTTACATCAGGTGCCCCCAGCGGAGACCCTCCGTACATCAGGTGCCCCCAGCAGAGTCCCTCCTTACATCAGGTGCCCCAGCGACGTCCCTCCATACATCAGGTGCCCCCAGCGGAGTCCCTCCTTACATCAGGTTCCCCCAGCGGAGTCCCTCCTTACATCAGGTTCCCCCAGCGGAGTCCCTCCTTACATCAGGTGCCCCCCCCAGCGGAGTCCCTCCTTACATCAGGTGCTCCCAGCAGAGTCCGTCCTTACATCTGTGTCCCCGTCAGTGGAGTCCCTCCTTACATTTGTGTCCCCGTCAGTGAAGTCCCTCTTTACATCTGTGTCCCCGTCAGCGGAGCCCCTCCATACATCTGTGTCCCCATCAGCGGAGCCCCTCCTTACATCTGTGTCCCCGTTAGCGGAGCCCCTCCTTACATCTGTGTCCCCGTCAGCGGAGCCCATCCTTACATCTGTGTCCCCATCAGCGGAGTCCCTCCTTACATCTGTGTCCCCGTCAGCAGAGCAGCAGGGTCCTCCTCTCATCTGTGTCCCCGTCTGTACAGCCCTCCTTCAAGCCGTCTCTGTCTCTCCCCAGCTAGTTCCTGGGTTTCTCCGTGTGTTCAGTGGAGAGGGGAGGGGCCTCCCCTCTCCACTGAACACAAGGGGATTAGTCTTCATGGCGGCCATCTTTTTGTAGCCTGCCTGAAGTGACCTTGTTCTCACACTGAGAACAAAGCACCCGGCCAGGCGCCGGGCGGATGCTGCTCGGCAAAGCAGCTCCAAACCCCGCCAATGAAGCTCGTGATTTCATAGACGTGGCGCTTCCCATAGTGCACTGTGTCCAGCAACCAAACATAGTGCACTTAAGGACTTTTTGTTTTTAAAAAATGTTTTATTTTTTTGTGACTGCCTGGGGGCGGTGCCCAGGCGCCCCCTATGGACGGGCTGCCACTAATAGGGGTCTTTTGAAGCATCACCTATAGAAGATATAGGGTACTGAAGTATGTCGCTATTTCACGGGCGCACACAAATTTAAGGTTTGACATGTTGGGTATCTATTTACACGGTGCAAAATCATCTTTTATTTTTTTAACAAAAATGTGGGTAGCTTATTGCGTTTGTTTGTCCTAAAATTCACTTAAGTGTGTTTTTTACTGAGATTTGCAGTAATTTATCAAGAAATTAAAAGTCAGTTTTACTGTCTCTTTTGGGAGGGGGGGCTTCAGAATTTTCTGGCTATAGGCTCTTGATATGTAAATCCAGCCCTGGGGTAGCACTACACTTCCCTACTCTGCGCAAAACTGGAAACCAAGTTTTTGGTTTGACATACACTTTGATATATATTGTACCTGCAGTACTGTAACAATTGATGAAAAGTCTAAAGCTGGCCATACATGGATCAAAGTTTAGCCGGTTCAGCAGGGACCATCCAAATTTTGATCAATATATGGCCACTGTGGTTGAAAAGAAGATGAACTACCAATCAACTTCTGTTCAACCACCCTGTTAGGAAAAAAAACACTCGCAGGCAATAGCCTGCAGCACTGATTTGTGTATTCTGATGGCAGGGAAGTCTCCCAACTATCAGAATACAAAGACACAGAAAGATGATTCCCCTATCCATCTTGAATGTGTGGATGGGGAAATCAGGCCAGTTTTTTTGGTTCAGCCCATTGGTTGAATGAAAAAAACTGACTCATCAATGGCCAGCCTTATGCCCCGTACACACGATTGGACTTTCTGCCAACAAAACCTTGGATTTTTGATTGAAGGATGTTGACTTAAACTTGTCTTGCATACACACGGTCACACAAATGTTGGCCAACAATTACAAATGTGGGAACGTGGTGATGTGCAAGACATACAACGAGCCGAGAAAAAGGAAGTCCATTAGCCAGTGCGGCTCCTTCTGCTTGATTCTGAGCATGCGTGAACTTTTGTGCGTCGGACTTGTGTACACACAATCGGACTTTCCGACAACAACGTTTTGTTGGCGGAAAATTTGAGAACCTGCTAGCAAACATTTGTTGGCGGAAAGTCCGATAGAAAATGTTCGATGGAGCATACACACGGTTGGACTTTCCAACAACAAGCTCACATTGAACATTTCCTGTCGGAAAATCCGACCGTGTCAACGCGACATTACAATGATACCTACGCAGATCAAACTGTGAGACAGGAAGGAACATATGCCATTTTTCTACATACTCATTCTTTCTAAATGTAGACTTAATTTAGTGTGATCGATGGTGATTACTTTCAGGGAGTTACACTTGCGGTTTGTAATTGTGTATTGTTTTTTCAGCTTTTCATTTTTTGCATTGTGAGTTAAAGTGACGCTATAACCTTCCCAGTTCTTGCTCATGCCCCCTTCCCAGCACTGCCAGTCAAGGAGCTACTGCTTCCTGGAAGGGAGGTGAAGAGCTTTCAAGAAGTCTACAGAGTTGCACAGCTAGTCACCCAGCCAGCGCCAAAACCCACTGCTGTTAGCATGTGAGTCAATGATTTACATCAAGCTAATCTTTTTTTACACACATACACTACATCACCAAAAGTTTGTGGAAACCTGACTATCACAACAAGCTATATGAGCTTTTTCATCACCCTATTCCAAAAAAATGTGTACATTGCTATGGAGTTGTCCCCCCACCCACCATAACAGCCTCCAGGCTTTCCTCGAGATTTTGCAGCATGTCTGTCAGAATTTGTGCCTAATCAACCTAAAGAACATTCGTGAGGTCAGGTACAGATGTTGGATGAGTGAATCAGGCTCGCGGTTAGTGTTTTAATTCATCCCAAAGATGTTCAGTAGGGTGTTGAGGTCAGAAGGCTGTGCAAGACACTTGGGTTTCCCTACATCAGTGGTCTCCAAACTGTGGCCCTTGCTTGCCTTTATCCAGCCCTTGGGACACCAATGATGGGCAGCACAGTGGTGTAACGGTTAGCACTTTCACCTAGCAGCAAAAGGGTTGCTGGTTTGAATCCCAACCACGACACTACCTGCCTGGAGTTTGCATGTTCTCCCTGTGCCTGCATCGGGTTCTTCCCACACCCCAAAGACATGCTGGTAGGTTATTTGTCCTAGTATATGTATGTATGTATGAATGTGAGTTAGGGATCTTAGATTGTAAGCTCCTAGAAGGCAGGGACTTGAATGTACGGTACAATGTATATGAAGAGCGTTGCATAAATTGACAGTGCTATATAAGTACCTGAAAAAAAATCGCATCATTCCTCCCATAGACACCAACGATGGGGCACCATTACTACCTTGAATATGAACAATGGGGCACCATTCCTCCCACAGACACCAATGATTAGGCACCATTCTTACCATAGACACTAATTCCTCCTATTGATACCAACAATAGGGCACTATTCCTTGTACTAAAACCAATGATGGGGCATTGTTTACTCTGGGTGTTTTCTACAGTCTGGCCCCTCTAAACCTTCAATGACAATAAACTGGCCCTTTGTTCAGGAAGCTTGGAGACCCCTGCTCTACACCAAACTCATCAAACCATATCATTATGGACGTGGCTTTGTGCAAAGGGGCACAGTTATGTTGGACCAAAAAGGACCTTCCAAAAACTGTTGTCACAAGTTTGGAAGTGCATAGCTGTCTAAAATGTCTTGTAACATTACTAGTATGCTTCACTGAAAACACCTTAACTCAGTTCATTGGAGAGGAGTCCACATACTTTCAGGCGTATAGGTAGGTGTTATGGTCAGGTGTTGCCAACATTTGCCTATACTGTATATCTATAAATACATTGAAAAAAAATTGTACGTGTCCTTTAAATATACACTCATGACCTGTCATAATGAATAACCTCAACAGCACCCTAGCAACATCTTTACACTAAGCTTTATCTCCAGACCTCCCAAACATCTTCTAAGTGCACAATGGGCTCCAATTAGCCAGTCATAAGATAGATGCACGTCGATTGATTTGAGGAAAAAAAAAATTGTTATTGATAAGACATGAAGGTTTCCTCACAAGCTGTTTAATAGCCTCATAGCATGTGTTCCTCTAGAAAAGTACATTGTGTGTTTCCATCAGCTATGTTTTGAATAGTCAGTCATATTAGGTGAATGACTGTTAAACGCTATGGTGTACAATAGGTAATCTTTATGGTATGCAATCCATCAAACAGACACCATAAAAATTTCATAGTGGAATTGATTGGGGACCATATGTTGGGCTGTAGATGCTGTGGATGCTGCGGGCTGTATATATGTTGGTAAATGGCAAATCAAAACAGTGGAAGTTATGTAAATATACTTAAAGATCGCCATTAAAATCAACCTGGCCTGGGCTACAACACTTCAAAAGTAGTGGAAAAGCTAAAGATCAATGCCTTGTGGCTCTTAAGGAACCAGTGATAGCCCTCAGATCAATCCACGTTTAGCTATGGAGATTCTCACATCCTAGGCCCAGGTTGTACCCGGGGTCTTGACTTCTTCCCAAATCGAGATTAAGCCTCGCCCTCCCAGGGGGCCACATTCACCCTAATCACATCATCAAGCTTAGCTTAGGGCTGGTTCACATCTGCACTCTACATTTTTTGGTGCATTGCATTTAATGCTGTATACACAGGGGCGGACTTTTCGACCGGACTGGTCCGACGGGACAAATCCGTCGGACAATCCGACCGTGTGTGGGCTTCATCGGACCTGCAGCGGACTTCATCGGTGGAAAATCAGACCGACTTTAAATTTGGAACATGTTTCAAATCGTTCCGCCGGAACTCCGCCTGACCCAGTTCCTATCAAGAAATCCGCTCGTCTGTATGCTAGTCCGGCAGACGAAAACTGACGCTAGGGCAGCTATTGGCTACGGGCAATGAACTTCCTTATTTTAGTCCGGTCGTATGTCATCACGAACAAATCCGTCAGACTTTGGTGTGATCGTGTGTATCCAAGTCCGTTTGTTCGAAAGTAAGTCGGAAGTCCGTCAAAAGTCTGTCGAAAGTCCGTCGGAAATACCGTCGGACCTTTGATGCCGAAAAGTCCGCCAGTGCGTACGCGGCATTAGGTGCGTTTCACATGCATTTTTGACATGCTACCATTGAACTCTCTAGAACGTGCATTTTGATGAAAGCACATCAAAGATGCAGCATGCAGGACTTTTTTTAATGCACTAAACCTAAAACACACATAAAATGCACAGGTGTGAACAGGACCTTGAAAAGTATATCACAAAAGCAAAACTCCTCTTTTAGGTCTGTGCAGGCTGCTTCAATTGGACCAGGTGATGGAAATCTGATGATGTTACCAATGGTGTATAAAAATGTCATGGTTTCAAGAATAAGAGCTTTGATATTTTTTTGTGGAAGCTTTAGAAAATCATTGCTTATTACAGGTCAAAATATAGGGGTCCTACTAATACCATGGTTTTCTATAGCACAGATGATTTGTGTAGCACTTACAGTGCCTTGAAACTATTCCTACTGTTGAAATTTTCCACATTTTGTTATGTTACAGCCAAAAACGTAAATGTATTTTATTGGGATTTTATGTGATAGACCAACACAAAGTGGCACATAATTGTGAAGTGGAAGGAAAATGATAAATGGTTTTTAAATTTTGTTACAAATAAATATGTGAAAAGTGTGGTGTACATTTGTATTCAGCCCCCTTGAGTCAATAATTTGTAGAACCTCCTTTCACTGCAATTACAGTTGCAAGTATTTATTGGGTATCTCTCTGCCAGCTTTGCACATCTAGAGAGTGACATTTTTGCCCATTCTTTTTTGCAAAATATCTCAAGCTCTGTCAGATTGGATGGAGAGTGTCTGTGAACACCAATTTACAAGTCTTGCCACAGATTCTCAATTGGATTTAGGTCTGGACTTTGACTGGACTATTCTAACACATGAATATGCTTTGATCTAAACCATTCCATTGTAGCTCTGGTTGTATGTTTAGGGTTGTTGTCCTGCTGGAAGGTGAACCTCCGCCCCAGTCTTAAGTCTTTTGCAGACTCTAATGCTGCGTACACACGAGCGGACTTTTCGACAGACTAGGTCCAACAGTCTTTCCGAAGGACTTTGCAGCGTAGGTCCGCCGGACTTTCAAACGAACGGACTTGCCTACACACGATCACACCAAAGTCCGACGGATTCGTATGTGATGACGTACGACCGGACTAAAATAAGGAAGTTGATAGCCAGTAGCCAATAGCTGCCCTAGCGTCAGGTTTAGTCCGTCAGACTAGCATACAGACGAGCGGATTTTTCGACCGGAGTCCGTCGGAAAGATTTGAAACATATTTTATTTCTAGGTCCGTCTGACTTTTGGGGAAAAAAAGTCCGCTGGAGCCCACACACAATCGAATTGTATGAATGAGTCCAGTCCGCCGAACCAAGTCTGTCAGCTTCCCTGTCCCTGCTGAAGAAAAGCATCCCCACAACATGAAGCTGCCACCACCGTGTTTCACGGTGGGGATGATGTGTTCAGGGTGACGTGCAGTGTTAGTTTTCCGCCACAAATAGCATTTTGCTTTTAGGCCAAAAAGCTCAATTTTGGTCTCATTTGACCAGAGCACCTTCTTCCACATGTTTGCTGTGTCCCCCACATGGCTTCTCTCAAACTGCAAATGGGGATTCTTATGGCTTTCTTTCAGCAATGGCTTTCTTCTTGCCACAGATTTGGTCAGATTTGTGGAGAGCATGACTAATAGTTGTCCTGTGGACAGATTCTCCCACCTGAGCTGTGGATCTCTGCAGCTCCTCCAGAGTTACCATGGACCTCTTGGCTGCTTCTCTGATTAATGCTCTCCTTGCCCGGCCTGTCAGTTTAGGTGGACGTCCATGTCTTGGTAGGTTTGCAGTTGTGCCATACTCTTTCCATTTTTGGATGATGGATTGAACAGTGCTCTGTGAGATGTTCAAAGCTTGGGATATTTTTTATAACATAACCCTGCTTTAAACTTCTCCACAACTTTATACCTGACCTGTCCTGTCTGGTGTGGTCCTTGGCCTTCATGATGTTATTTGTTCACTAAGGTTCTCTAACAAACCTCTGAGGGTTTCACAGAACAGCTGTATTTATACTGAGATTAAATTACACACAGGTGGACTCTATTTACTAATTAGGTGACTTCTGATTTTAGTTAGGGGTACCAGAGTAAAGGGGGCTGAATACAAATGCACGCCACACTTTTTAGATATTTATTTGTAAAAAAAAAATGAAAACCATTTATCATTTTCCTTCCACTTCACAATTATGTGCCACTTTGTGTTGGTCTATCACATAAAATCTAAATAAAATACATTTACGTTTTTGGTTGTAACATGACAAAATGTGGAACATTTCAAGGGGTATGAATATTTTTTCAAGGCACTGTATATGGTTAAAGCTCTGTACTCTGAACTTTGTAGAAGTCAAAAAAATCCTCACTTGCAGTGGGGCCATATCTGCACTGCAAGGAATAACTGCTAATTTATGCCTAGGGGGCTGTGAAAAGCACTTTTACTTATCTGATCCTCTCTTCCCGCAGGCTCTTAAAGTGGTTCTAAACCCTCCCTAACAACTTTTGCTCTTCCTAATCTATATAGCACAGGCAGCTGATCGCTACCTGTGAAAGTTCACTCACTGTTTTTGTTGCGATAGAAACATCTCTGTAGCCGCCTCTCCCTTCATGCTCCAGCGGTCTAAACTCTGACATCAAGACCAATGCAGGGTCAATAGCCCTGCTTTAGGCACAAGGGCACCGAGGGACAGTGCACTGCTGCAGCAGAGGGGAGCGCTGTTTGCCAAGGGAGTGGAGAATCAGGTAAGCAGAAGCGATCAGTTAACCCTTGCAGTAGACTTTTCCGTTTTCTGAAATTCAGCTTCAGTATACATTTTTAAACCAAAGCAGAGATTTACAGGACCCATTCATTCCATATCACAATGCCCTGTGATATACGTGTGTGTGAGTTGAAGTGTTACTAAACCCAGGACCCTGCATTCACTATATCTGGTCTCCCATAGTACACAGAACATGGAGATGCAATTATTTTAGTAAATATAAACTGCTAAATACCTTTTCTCATCAGCAGTATATAGCAGTCTGGTGGCTTCTATCAGTGTCTGGTTAAAGCTTGTAGGAATTTTCATTCACCTCTGACTGTCCCATGAGGCTGCAGAACCCCTGACCCTCTGTCTGGACAGTGCTGATTGGCCCTGTGCTGATCACATGCACCCTCCCAAGAAAAAAAAACTCTGTAGCAAAACACACCAAACTGAGCATGTGCAGAGTGACTCCAGTAACTCTGTCTTATCCGAACCTGTTCTGGAGTCAGTGGAAGAAGAGGAGGATCAGAGAAGACAGGGTCAAACAAGTTTTTTTACACAATGTGGAGGATTAACCCCTTAGGTTCCACAGTGAGTATAAAGCTGGCCATACACCTATAGATTATCTGCAGATTTTCTATGGTTAGATAGAAAATGTGCAACAGATCTCTCCATGTTCGCTAAACTGTGTGGATGGAGGAATCTCCCACTTTTTCCATCTAACCATAGAAAATCTGCAGATAATCTATAGGTGTATGGCCAGCCTTACAAGCATGCTTTACTGCATAGGAAGGAGACAGGAAAACACCACTCAGGTGAGTAGATCCAGGTGAATAAAGTGGAGAGCTCCTCCCAAGGGTGCAAGCCACGGCTCGCCCGCCATATAAGATGCAAAGAAGAAGGAATGGCTGCACACCGAGGTAGCAAAAGAAGTCCTTTAATCTTGTTCCATAAAAGCAAAATTACACACCACAGGACAGTAGCAATGCATCAAAGTGCATCAAGGTAGACGCGTTTCACTTAGTTGTATGTGCTTATTCATTACTGAATGTCAGTCCCGACTTCGGGACAACTGTACAACTGTGTAAAACGCGTCTACCTTGATGCACTTTGATACATTGCTACTGTCCTGTGGTGTGTAATTTTGCTTTTATGGAACAAGATTAAGCCCTGGTTCACATTGATGCGATTTGGCATGCGACTAGACATGTCAAATCGCATGCCAAATCGGCGGCAATTGCCGGCAATGACATCGCCCGCATTTGCTGCGCAGCACCCATTCAAAAAAGTAGTTTCTGTACGACTTTTGGCGATTTCGGGGTGCGATTTCCATTGACATCTGTGCAGAAACCCCCACAGATGTCTCTGAAATCGCCCCCGAAGTCGGGACTGACATGCGGGAATGAAATCGCACGATTTCATTCCCACAGTCAGTGTGAACCTGGGCTAAAGGACTCCTTTTGCTATGTCGGTGTGCAGCCATTCTTTCTTCTTTGTATGCTTTACTGCATATACAGACTGATTTTACTGTTGTGGGTTTAATAACACTTTAAGGATGTGTCCTTTTTGATAGGAATTATAATTGCTCCGGGGTCTGCAGTTCCAGGATGGTAACCTGTATACTGACATGTACTCTGAAGAAACAAGTGTAATTGTTAAAGAAACAGCCAAATTAATTCAATAAATGTCATATTTCAAGGCTGTAGGGATACTTAATTAACCAAACTGGCTAAAGGGAACTGCAAATCTTTTCTTTTAGCCAATAGGGCAGTTTCCATATTCATATTTCAATCAGGGGTGGATCCAGGGAGGGGCAATGTGGCAATTGCCCCCTCTGAGAATGTGGGTGAGTGAGTGGGTGGGCGGCTCCACGGGTGAGAGCGCGGGTGGGCTGCTCTGCAGGTGAGAGCGCGGGTGGGCGGCTCTGCGGGTGAGAGCATGTGCAGGCGGCTCAGCGGGTGAGTGAGCGGGCGGCCGGCTCCGTGGGTGAGAGTGAGAGCGGGCGGGCCAAGCAGCTCGGTCGGTGAGCGGGTGGGTGATAGAGCGGACAAGCAGCTGGGGCTCGGTGTGTGAGCAGGCTGCTGGCCTATCAGGGAGCCGGGGGGCAGGGGAGCAGAGAGATGACATCATCTCCCACCACCCGGAGCCCGCCCTACATCCCTGCAGTTCCGCCCTCACTGTGCAGGCAGCTGCGGGCAGCAGAGAGATTACATCATTCTGACTGGTAATCTGCTGCCTGACTCTGGGACACAGCAAGAGACCACCTTAGCAGGAAAGTGACACAGCAAGTGACAATCCTCAACGTGTGGCAGGTCACGTGGCAAGTGACAATCTGCATCTGGTGACAGGCGATGTGGCAAGTGACAATCTGCATTTGGTGGCAGGCGACGTGGCAAGTGACAATCTGCATCTGGTGACAGGGCAAGTGGCAATCTGCATCTGCTGGCAGGCGACGTGGCAAGTGACAATCCGCAACGTGTGGCAGGTGACGTGGCAAGTGACAATCTGCAATGTGTGGCAGGTGACGTGGCAAGTGACAATCTGCATTTGGTGGCAGGCGACGTGGCAAGTGACAATCTGCATCTGGTGACAGGGGACGTGGCAAGTGACAATCTGCATCTGGTGGCAGGCGACGTGGCGAGTGACAATCCGCAACGTGTGGCAGGTGACGTGGCAAGTGACAATCTGCAATGTGTGGCAGGTGACGTGGCAAGTGATAATCTGCATCTGGTGACAGGTGACGTGGCAAGTGACAATCTGCATCTGGTGGCAGGCAACGTGGCAAGTGACAATCCGCATTTGGTGGCAGGCGACGTGGCATGTGACAATCCACAACGTGTACCAGGTGACGTGGCAAGTGACAATCTGCATCTGGTGACAGGTGACGTGAAAAGTTACAATCTGCAACGTGTGGCAGGTGAGGTGGCAAGTGACAATCTGTATCTGGTGACAGGTGAGGTGGCAAGTGACAATCCGCATTTGGTGGCAGGCGATGTGGCAAGTGACACACTCAGGGCTCCCACTGATTCTGCATTATGGTGAGTTGAACTATTTCATTTTATATAACAATGTAATAATAGAAATAATGCGCTTCAATCATTCTGACACCATAACAACCACGGTGCCGGAATGATTGAAGCACCAACACCAGCCATTTCCCCGATAAATTTCCCCCAACGAAACATATTTTCTGTCAGTGCCCCTCCTGAGACTAGACTTTGGATCCGCCCCTTATTTCAATGGCATATTTAGCTACCTGTCTGAAGTTCAACTGTATTCCCCTGAAAGTCTTCAGTTACTTCAAAAGTTCTATAGAAAAAAAACCCCTCTGGAATGCAATGAAGAATTTCCGTGAAGTTGTTTGAATAGCCTATAATTACACTGCATTCTCCAGAAATATTGTCCTTTTGCATTGAACCACGTTAGAGTTCACAGGAAGCTACATTAATAGTATATTATTCTTTTTCATGTAGAGCAAAAAATAATTAGAAGAAAAAATGACAGAGGGGTTTGTGATATTGTATTCATGAAGTCTGTCAAGAGCAGAATCAAAAATTTTGGAAGAACATAAAGGGTGAGTTTCATATGGGTTTTATTATTATTATTATTATTATTATACAGGAATTATATAGCACCAACAGTTTACGCAGCACTTTACAATTTGAGGGTAGACAGTACAAATACAATACACTTTAATACAGTAGGAATCAGAGGGTCCTGCTCATTAGAGCTTACAATCTAAGAGGGAAGGAAGAGGGAGGACAGACCATATTGGCCCCATAAAGAATGAGGAAGGAAATCTGGTTACAAAGGATGGTGAGATGGCGAAAGTATTGAATTTATTCTTCTCCTCAGTCTTCATGAGGGAATTGGGGGGCTTCAGTAACCAAAACTGCAGTGTTTATCCTCATGACACATCACAGGAAGCACCCTCATGGCTAACAGAGGACAGAATTAGAAATAGACTTGAAAAACTTAACATTAATAAGTCACCGGGACCAGATGGTTGCATCCGAGGGTACTAAGGGAACTCAGTCAAGTAATTGCCAGACCATTGTTCATAATTTTTACAGATAGTCTACTGACTGGAATGGTACCAGCTGATTGGAGAAAAGCCAATGTAGCACCAATATTTAAAAAGGGCCCAAAATACATCCCTGGGAATTACAGACCAGTTAGCCTAACATCCTTAGTATGCAAGCTCTTGGAGAGGATGATAAGGGACTATATACAAGATTTTAGTAATGAAAACAGTATCATTAGCAGTAACCAGCATGGATTCATGAAGAATCGTTTTTGACAAACCAATCTATTAACCTTCTATGAGGAGGTGAGTTGCCATCTAGATAAAGGAAGGCCGTAGACGTATATGGATTTTGCAAAAGCATTTGACACAGTTCCCCATAAACGTTTACTGTACAAAATAAGGTCCGTTGGCATGGACCATAGGGTGAGTACATGGATTGAAACTTGGCTACAAGGGCGTGTTCAGAGGGTGGTGATAAATGGGGAGTACTCAGAATGATCAGGGGTGGGTAGCGGGGTCACCCAGGGTTCTGTGCTGGGACCAATCCTATTTAATTTGTTCATAAACGACCTGGAGGATGGGGTGAACAGCTCAATCTCTGTATTTGCGGACAATACTAAGCTAAGCAGGGCAATAACTTCTCCGCAGGATGTGGAAACCTTGCAAGAAGATCTGAACAAATTAATGGGGTGGGCAACTACATGGCAAATGAGGTTTAATATAGAAAAATGTAAAATAATGCATTTAGGTGGCAAAAATATGAATGCAATCTATACACTGGTGGGGAAAACCTCTGGGGGAATCTAGGATGGAAAAGGATCCGGGGGTTCTAGTAGGCTCAACAATGGCATTCAATGCCAAGCTGCTGCTAACAAAGCAAACAGAATATTGGCATTAAAAAGGGGATCAACTCCAGAGATAAAACGATAATTCTCCCGCTCTACAAGACTCTGGTCCAGCCGCACCTGGAGTATGCTGTCCAGTTCTGGGCATCAGTCCTCAGGAAGGATGTGCTGGAAATGGAGCGAGTACAAAGAAGGGCAACAAAGCTAATAAAGGGTCTGGAGGATCTTAGTTATGAGGAAAGGTTGCGAGCACTGAACTTATTCTCTCTGGAGAAGAGACGCTTGAGAGGGGATATGATTTCAATTTACAAATACCATACTGGTGACCCCACAATAGGGATAAAACTTTTCCGTGGAAGGGAGTTTAACAAGACACGTGACCACTCATTAAGATTAGAAGAAAAGAGGTTTAACTTTAAACTACATAGAGGGTTCTTTACTGTAAAAGTGGCAAGGATGTGGAATTCCCTTCCACAGGTGGTGGTCTCAGCGGGGGGGCATTGATAGTTTCAAGAAACTATTAGATAAGCACCTGAACGACCACAACATACAGGGATATACAATGTAATACTGACATATAATCACACACAGGTTGGACTTGATGGACTTGTGTCTTTTTTCAACCTCACCTACTATGTAACTATGTAACTATGGAAGGTCAAGAGATACAAAAGGTAATAACTGTGGGGGATGTGCTGATGGAGAGATTGGATAATGATATTTATGAAACTCTGCAACTGCACTAAAGAGGGAAAACCTATTCAACAAACCTTAATCTGAGTTTTGTATGATCACTGTAGGTGTAAATCTGTAAGCCTCCACATGTGCTTGAGGGTGCGTCTGTCTCCTTTAGGCTTTAGGGCATTTGCTTTTCTCCTCTGAATGCCAGAGTTCCAAGTTGCTTACAAAAAGTGTCTAAAGCTGTGTATTGAATACGAGTTAAGGCACGTCAAGTATTTGGGAGTTAATAGATTCCATTGACCAGAATATTAATTTATTCTGGCCATTGGAATGCATTAACACTCGAACACACCTAGCATTTAGACGCGTTTAAGCGCGTCAAGCTTTTTTTCTGCTCAAAAGCTACTCTACTGAACATGCTGATGATGGTTTTTTTCTCAGCCTGTAAATGTTCCTCTTTTAATATGCCTCTAAAGTGTACATGGACACACAGAGCTTTTACAGGATGAAACAAAAACGCCAAACCTTTGTATGAGGTGTGTATGAGGCTCGGGTGGCCCCATAGCAAGCTGCTTGCTGTGGGGGCACTCAACAGGAGGGAGGGGCCAGGACCCCTGAAGAGGGACCCGAAAAGAGGAGGATCTGGGCTGCTCTGTGCAAATCCACTGCAACAGAGCAGGTAAGTATAATGCCGCGTACACACGGTCGGACTTTTCGTCTACAAAAGTCCAACGGACGCTGACGGACTAAAGCTGGCTGGTAATCCGATCGTGTGTGGGCTTCTCCGGACTTTCAACGGACTTTTTTAGCCTCAAATCCGACGGACTTTAGATTTGAAACATGCTTCAAATCTTTACGTCGTAACTACGACGGACCCCGAAATCCGCTCGTCTGTGTGCTAGTCCGACGGACAAAAACCCACGCTAGGGCAGCTATTGGCTACTGGCTATGAACTTCCTTATTTTAGTCCGTTGTACGTCATCACGTACGAATCCGTCGGACTTTTGTGTGGTCGTGTGTAGGCAAGTCCGTTCGTTAGAAAGTCTGCCGCAAGTCCGCCGAAAGTCCGCCGGAAGTCTGTCGGACAGGCTGTCGGACTTTTGTAGCTGAAAAGTCCGACCGTGTGTACGCGGCATAACATGTTTGTTATTTTTACCTAAAAAAAAACTTACAATCACTTCAAGAACCTTTCACACTGGGTCGTTTTGCAGGCGCTATTGCGCTAAAAATAGCGCCTGCAAAGCGACCTGAAACAGCCGATGCTGTGTCTCCAGTGTGAAAGTCCGAGGGCTTTCACACTGGAGCGGTGCGCTGGCAGGACAGTAAAAAAAGTCCTTCTAGCAGCATCTTTGGAGAGGTGAAGGAGCGGAGTGTACACCGCTCCTCCACCGCTCCTGCCAATTGAAATCAATAGGGCACCGTGGCTATACCGCCGGCAAAGCGCTTTGCGGTGGTTTTTAACCCCTTCTCGGCCGTTAGCGGGGCGGTTTTTCTCGTTAAAAACGACAGTAAAGCACTGCTAAAAATAGTGGCACTTTACCGCCGACGCACCTCCCGTCCCAGTGTGAAAGGGGCCTAAGAGTTCCCTTTACTGGAGCTAAGGGGACACTTATAAGTTAGACCTCTTTCACACTGGGGCGCTTTGCAGGCGCTACAGCGCTAAAAATAGCACCTGCAAAGCTCCCTGAAAGAGCTGCTGCTGCCGAGGGCTTTCACACTGGATCGGTGCGCTGGCAGGACGGTAAAAAAAGTCCTGCTAGCAGCATCTTTGGAGCGGTGAAGGAGCGGTGTGTATACTGCTCCTCCACCGCTCCTGCCCATTGAAATCAATGGGGCAGCGCAGCTATACCGCCGGCATAGCGCTGCTGCAGCAGCGCTTTGCTGTGGTTTTAACCCTTTCTCGGTCGCTAGCAGGGGGGTGAAACCGCCCCTGCTATTGGCTGAATACCGCCGCTAAAACTACGGTAAAGCAGCCCTAAAAATAGCACCGTTTTACCGCCGACGCCGACCCCGCCCCAGTGGGAAAGGGGCCTTAGTGTTGGGTACCACAGATACCAGGGTGCCTTGACAAGGCTCTGTGGCTTACACATGCATTTCCAAATGTGTTCAGACTAAACCCCTGGTTTTAACACATACTGTTAGACATGTTTACTTGGTTGTCTGCGGGCTGGTCGGTAAGCTAAGCTTGTTTTTTTTCCTTGGATTTGTCCTTGGCCTTGTTTATAACTAAGGGGCCAAGTCCAACCCCTGAAAAACAACCCCACACCATAATCCCCCCTCCACCAAATGATTTGGAGAGGTGGCCCAATAATTTTGGTAATATAGTGTGGACGAGTGAGTTTGGGGTGGAGGAACTTGATTGGCCTGCACACAGTCCTGACCTCAACCCAATAGAACACCTTTGGGAAGAATTAGAGCGGAGACTGCGAGCCAGGCCTTCTCATCCAACATCAGTGCCTGACCTCACAAATGCGCTTCTGGAAGAATGGTCAAACATTCCAATAGACACACTCCTAAACCTTGTGGACAGCCTTCCCAGAAGATTTAAAGCTGTTATAGCTGCAAAGGGTGGACCAACTCAATAGTGAACCCTACGGACTAAGACTGGGATGCCACTAAATTTAATGTGCGTGTAAAGGCAGGCGTCCCAATACTTTTGGTAATATAGTGTATGTCAAAGTTGCAAAACTGGGTTCAGGCGTTAGGACTTGTTTTACCCTCATCATGAAGGGGTAAGTGTAACTGTGGTCCTGCACACTTCAATAAATGATCATTTACTTTTCCAATCAATCTCTCCTTGTATGAATAATCAAAGGTTAGACGACAACACACTTAATCAGTATGCCACACACCGGAAATTAGGAATCCGATTGATACCGGGCATCTCCATATTAATCAGATCGATCAAAAGAGGTGTGCCCTTTAGTGGCTCCAAATCCATGTATGTAGAAACCAAAGAGTAGAACATAATGTTATCCTGCATATGACTGCATCTGGGCAGGCAATATTAGCTTTGGAAGTGAAGATTGTTCAGGAAGTTCTGTGTTCTTCCAGAATCCACAAAGGAAGTTTTTTTATTGGTGTGTGAACTTTGAGTTTGGTAAAACATTAGGGGGAAAAGTCACATTTATATTCCAGAATTTCATCATTTGCTTATGTTTTCGTCTTTTTTTTTTCATTTTGTACGTGTAGCGCTACCCCCAAAGGAGCCACTTGGTCATTTTTGATTCTCTGTTCTATGCCTCGACTCCAGAAACAACCTCATCCCCACTGACACACCTGATTAAATGAAAGTCACTGCAAGCCCAAATAAGGACTTACAGATACCTTTAACCTGGCTGTGGGTTACTACCTGAAAATAGACACAAGACCATTAGTGGCAGATGAACTCAATATACTGATACGGGTTAGAATGAATGGAAGGCCGAACATAAATGAGCACACAGCAGGTAAATTCAAACACTGCTAGACAGTGTAATAGCTATGCCAAAGTAACTTAGGATCAGGTTCTATACTACCAAACATAAATCAACATGTGAATCAGCAAATTCAGCAATACACAGTGCATATAAAAATGTTAAAAGGTAACTCTACCTTCGTGGGAGAAAAAATAGCAAATAAAGAAAAAATAATATAGCGTGCACAATTGCGATACAAGTCATATTGTAACTGAATGTTATTAAAAATTACCTTTCATTTTCAATCTGCAGCCTCTGTAAATTTCTATATATGCAATGCAATATGGCTACATGGAGTTGTTCTGTACACAGAATGTGTACTGACCATTCCCCAGAAACATCATTTCCTGCTTGTGTGATTGGCTCACCAATTTTACCAGAAGTCTGCACTAAGATACAAGTCAGATTTCAGGCATCCTCTGCAACAAAAATGTCATTTTTGGTGAGATATTTCCAATAGGAACACATCTAAAGGGATGCAGGCCCAGCACCTTTCCTCATTAGTGCCCTAATCAGCTGACTGATAATTATGAAACCACTCCCATTAGACCTACTCAGAACAGAGGCACAGACAAACACACATGGATTTCTTCAGAATAACAAAAGGTAGAAATCTGCAACAATGGTTGTTATAATCCTTGCAAAATACATAGATCACCCAGGGGGAATGTTTTTTCTCAACAAAAGTAGAGTTAAGCTTTAACTGCAATGTGGATAATAACCCTATGACTGGGATAGAGTGCACTCTAATGAAATTGCTAAGGTATGGTGCAGCATCCACTGAGAGGTACCTCTCAACTAAGATGGGGCAAGGGTCTCTGGGTAGCAACTGTAAGGGCAGTCTTTAGTCCTGACTCTTCAGCCAGCTAGCGTTGGGGCCCAATAACACCGTTGGTGCACTTAAGGAAAGTCAATAAAGTCTGCAGGTAGCACTAGAGCTATAAAGAGCTGTGTAGTGAGTTCCTAAAGGCTCAATCTCTAATGATAGCTACAAGTCATGGCCCCAAGGCCCTTTCACCAAACTGGGCAACACAGAAGCAGTGGTCCCTCTAGTTAGGTGTCTGTTCATGCTGGGTTGCCTGGGGTAGCACAGCAAAGTCTGTATCTCGGCAGTTGCTCTGTCCTTCTGCAATCAGATCACAGCTCTGTACCCTTTGGTTTCTCCACACAGTAATGGCTTGTCCGCTGTGCCTTGACTCTGGAAAGGTGTCAGAAACCATGAAATCAGGGTGAGACAGAAGTACAGTTAAATCACACTTGTTTAATTATAAAAATAAAAAGAACAAACATAGTCAAAACATAGCCAAAGTCCAGTAACCGGAACGAATAGTCAGCCAAGCCAGAAGTCAGGGATCAATGTAGTGGAACAGCAAGCAGGATCTGGAGCCAGGAGGGATGTCAGCAAAGCAAGTCTTGAACAGGATCGCAGGAGATAGTTTCTGTGATGTTGACCAAGACAAAGGCAGAGACCCTCTGGACTTGGAGTGATAGGAGCTGGCAATTAGCCGACAGCTGAGCGGCCAGTTCAGAGAAGGAAGGGCTGAGCCCAGCCCTGACAAAAGGTCCCTGCAACACTCTCTTCTCACTATCTCTCCCTGCACTGCACTGACTCTCCGGTGAAAGTTTGCTCAGGCAAATCCTGCACTCTCCTCCTCTGAGTCAGCAAAGGATCCTGGGTAATGTGTTCTGCTGCCCTTACATTTGCCTTGTACAGCGCTCCTCTTGGACTACAAATCCCAGTGTTCCTTGCAGCTGCTGAATCCTTTCCCTTGGCACTGCTTGGCTCAGGTCTGTGGCTGCCAAGAGGGATGGGGGAGCGGTGAATTACACAGAGTCGTTCACACAGCAGAGGAGGAAGTGAATGGTGAGCGTGAGCTGCAAGACTTCTGTCCCCCTCCCTGCAGCAGCAGGGTGGGGGGCAGGGGAGTCGTTAGGGGGTGGCTTTTGGGGCTATAGCCCCGAATCTGGGGCCAATAGCCCCGAGTCTCTGCAGGGGTCCCCAAAGGGGAGGGGAGGCTCTTTGGGGACCCTTATGTAAGTGGGGGGCTCTCTGGGGACCCTGATGCAAGGGAGAGGCTCTCTGGGGACCCTGATTTTAAGGCAGATGCTCTCTAAGGACCCAGATTTAAGGGGGAGGCTCTCTGGGGACCCTAATGTAAGGGGGGCTCTCTGGGAACTCTGATGTAAGTGGGGGGCCCTCTGGGTACCCTGATGAAAGGGGGAGGCTCTCTGAGGACTCTGATGTAAGGAGGAGGATCTCTGGGGACCCTGATGTAAGGGGGGCTCTCTGGGGACCCTGATGTAAGGGGGCTCTCTGGGGACCTTGATGTAAGTGGGGGGGCTCTCTGGGGATATATATACACAGACACGTATATTACTGTATATACATGTGTATGCCCGCCCAAGCGTATGACTTTCTTTACTACGCTGCTATGGGCTCTAGCCCCAGATCTTTTGTAGACCTAGCAACACCCCTGGTGGGGGGTGGTATGATAGTGTGGGAAGGAAGGATGGAAGGCGCGTGATCAGACACTAGCATTAAATCCTACAGTTTATTCATAAGTGATAAAATACATACATGTAAGAAATATAAACATACTACGTTTTGTGAGAAAGGGTTACAAAATGTATATACACACGCTTGTAGTGTTACAAGTGGAACATGCCCAAACGGGGGCAAATGCTAAAATATTGGCTGACGCGTTTCGAGGATAGCCTCTTCATCAGAGCTTTGAAAGGTGAAAACCAGTCTGTGTAGACACATGGACCAACACATTTGCACATGGGAAGGAGTGGTTAGTGGGGAGACTTATCATGTGTAGAATAGTTATTTCTCCTTAACTCCATGTAGGTCCACATCTGAGCGCTCTATAGCAGCAAAGGTATGTGTGCAAGGAGATCCTTTTTATAGGAATGGGACTATCTGGTGTACCTGTTACAGGAGCTTGTGAGGGGTACTAACAAATGGCATTTTTTTTAAAGTAAAATACTATAGCCCTATACTCCTATAAATGTACTGTCATTTTTGAGCCTTTTGATTAGGACTGCACTAATTGGTGATGTGAAAAAAAACCTTCAGGTGCTGTAATCAATGGCTGAATTGTAATCTAAAAATTAATTAAAATGGACAATTTTATAGTCAGATATTAATGCAATATTAAACTAATAATATATTAAAAAGAACGACTTACTCATCTGTGCCCTTCTCCATTTACACTCGCTGTTAAAGTTTTATGTTCGTGTTTCCCCAACGCCAAACAACTTTAACACTCTTCAGTTACAGCCTGTGCCTGAAACTCATTGTGTGCAGAGCTCTCATAGGTCTGTTTAATGGTGAGATCAATAAGATGTAAATAATTGATGTTGTTTGTACTGTGAGCAAAGTCTTACTACATTAATATAGTCTGTGGTATGAATTGCTTATCCACTCAGCCTCTCTGCCTCTATACTTAAAGCCTAACTCCAGTCAAATTTTTTGTTTTTTTTTGTTTTGTTTTTTTGCACCCCCAAGGAAAGGTTAGATTTGGGTTACATGGGTGACGTGGACATGTCTCATTGGCTGTCCAGTAGGGATGAGCTTCGTGTTCGAGTCGAACCCATGTTCGACTCGAACATCGGCTGTTCGATCGTTCGCCGAATTGCGAACGTTATGGGCCGTTCGCGCTAAATTCGTGTGGCGCGTCACGGCTCATAATTCACTGCGGCATCGCAGTGCATTGCTGGCTGATGATTGGCCAAGCATGCACTATGACCCGCATGCTTGGCCAATCACAGCGCTGTCAGTAGAGAGAGCTGTAATTGGCCAAAGCCAGGGTGGCTTTGGCCAATTATGGCTCAGGGGATTTAGTACACACCCCACACTATATAAGGCCGCCTGCACGGCGGCCCTGTGTAGTGTGTGTTCCGGTGTGCTGAGAGATAGAGAGAGAGAGAGACAGTGTCATTTGATTTGAGTTAGATAGATTAGGCAGAACAGTCAGTCAGTTAGCTGCACTTACACTGTATTGTGTATATATATGCATCCCAGGTGTTGCATATATATATATACACTGTATTCAGTTTAGCTAGATCCGTTCCTGTTATCTTCTATCTAGACTATTTACATTTAATGCAGTGCGTCCTGCTCACAGTGTTCAGCTAGATCCGTTCCTGCTATTTACATTTAGTGCAGTGCGTCCTGCTCACAGTGTTCAGCTAGATCCGTTCCTGTTATCTTCTAGACTATTTACATTTAGTGCAGTGCGTCCTGCTCACAGTGTTCAGCTAGATCCGTTCCTGCAATTTACATTTAGTGCAGTGCGTCCTGCTCACAGTGTTCAGCTAGATCCGTTCCTGCTATTTACATTTAGTGCAGTGCGTCCTGCTCACAGTGTTCAGCTAGATCCGTTCCTGCTATTTACATTTAGTGCATTGCGTCCTGCTCACAGTGTTCAGCTAGATCCGTTCCTGCTATTTACATTTAGTGCAGTGCGTCCTGCTCACAGTGTTCAGCTAGATCCGTTCCTGCTATTTACATTTAGTGCAGTGCGTCCTGCTCACAGTGTTCAGCTAGATCCGTTCCTGCTATTTACATTTAGTGCAGTGCGTCCTGCTCACAGTGTTCAGCTAGATCCGTTCCTGCTATTTACATTTAGTGCAGTGCGTCCTGCTCACAGTGTTCAGCTAGATCCGTTCCTGCTATTTACATTTAGTGCAGTGCGTCCTGCTCACAGTGTTCAGCTAGATCCGTTCCTGCTATTTACATTTAGTGCAGTGCGTCCTGCTCACAGTGTTCAGCTAGATCCGTTCCTGTTATCTTCTAGACTATTTACATTTAGTGCAGTGCGTCCTGCTCACAGTGTTCAGCTAGATCCGTTCCTGCAATTTACATTTAGTGCAGTGCGTCCTGCTCACAGTGTTCAGCTAGATCCGTTCCTGCTATTTACATTTAGTGCAGTGCGTCCTGCTCACAGTGTTCAGCTAGATCCGTTCCTGCTATTTACATTTAGTGCAGTGCGTCCTGCTCACAGTGTTCAGCTAGATCCGTTCCTGCTATTTACATTTAGTGCAGTGCGTCCTGCTCACAGTGTTCAGCTAGATCCGTTCCTGCTATTTACATTTAGTGCAGTGCGTCCTGCTCACAGTGTTCAGCTAGATCCGTTCCTGTTATCTTCTAGACTATTTACATTTAGTGCAGTGCGTCCTGCTCACAGTGTTCAGCTAGATCCGTTCCTGCAATTTTCATTTAGTGCAGTGCGTCCTGCTCACAGTGTTCAGCTAGATCCGTTCCTGCTATTTACATTTAGTGCAGTGCGTCCTGCTCACAGTGTTCAGCTAGATCCGTTCCTGCTATTTACATTTAGTGCAGTGCGTCCTGCTCACAGTGTTCAGCTACATCCGTTCCTGCTATTTACATTTAGTGCAGTGCGTCCTGCTCACAGTGTTCAGCTAGATCCGTTCCTGCTATTTACATTTAGTGCAGTGCGTCCTGCGCACAGTGTTCAGCTAGAGCCGTTCCTGCTATTTACATTTAGTGCAGTGCGTCCTGCTCACAGTGTTCAGCTAGATCCGTTCCTGTTATCTTCTAGACTATTTACATTTAGTGCAGTGCGTCCTGCTCACAGTGTTCAGCTAGATCCGTTCCTGCTATTTACATTTAGTGCAGTGCGTCCTGCTCACAGTGTTCAGCTAGATCCGTTCCTGTTATCTTCTAGACTATTTACATTTAGTGCAGTGCGTCCTGCTCACAGTGTTCAGCTAGATCCGTTCCTGTTATCTTCTAGACTATTTACATTTAGTGCAGTGCGTCCTGCTCACAGTGTTCAGCTAGATCCGTTCCTGCTATTTACATTTAGTGCAGTGCGTCCTGCTCACAGTGTTCAGCTAGATCCGTTCCTGTTAAATTCCTACTGACCGGCAGGCTTGTCTGGTTACAGTATATAAAGCTACCTGAAGAAAATTACAGGTGTTCTATTTGATCCTATTAGTACCACGGTCAGGCAGCTAGACTATTTACATTTAGTACAGTGCGTCCTGCTCACAGTGTTCAGCTAGATCCGTTCCTGTTATCTTCCTACTGACAGGCAGGCTTGTCTGGTTACAGTATATAAAGCTACCTGAAGAAAATTACAGGTGTTCTATTTGATCCTATTAGTACCACGGTCAGGCAGCTAGACTATTTACATTTAGTACAGTGCGTCCTGCTCACAGTGTACAGCTAGATCCGTTCCTGTTATCTTCCTACTGACAGGCAGGCTTGTCTGGTTACAGTATATAAAGCTACCTGAAGAAAATTACAGGTGTTCTATTTGATCCTATTAGTACCACGGTCAGGCAGCTAGACTATTTACATTTAGTACAGTGCGTCCTGCTCACAGTGTTCAGCTAGATCCGTTCCTGTTATCTTCCTACTGACAGGCAGGCTTGTCTGGTTACAGTATATAAAGCTACTTGAAGAAAATTACAGGTGTTCTATCCCAGCTTAGTGCAGCTACAGGCCATTAGTATGTCTGGAAGGCCAAGAAGGAGAGGCAGACAGTCACAAGCCAATAAGAGAGGGCAAGCAGGCTCTGTGTCTAGTGCTGGTCGTGGAGACGGTGCATCCTCATCAGCACGTGGCCATGGGACACGCTTGGCCTTTTTTTCGGCAGCTGGCCATGTTGAGCCGCAACATGCGGAAGACTTGGTCGAGTGGATGACCAAGCCGTCCTCATCCTCCTCATCCTCTCTCACCCATGCCCAGGGTGCTTTGTCTGGCAAAGCAGCGGCCTCTTCCCTCAGCTCAATGTCATCAGTGACTCCTTCCCTAGCTCCACCATGTCCTCATGAGGATTCCCTCGAACTGTTTGACCACAGTGTTGGGTACATGCTCCAGGAGGATGCCCAGCGTTTGGAAGGCTCTGATGACGATACTGAGCTCGATGAAGGCAGTAACATGAGCGCGGACAGAGGGGGTGCCCAAGAAGGACAGCAATCTGGCAGTCATGCTCCCCCTGCTGCAGCATACTGCCAGGTTTGCTCCAGTGATGAGGAGGGAGGGGATGATGAGGTCACTGA
This sequence comes from Aquarana catesbeiana, assembly GCF_042186555.1. Lineage (NCBI taxonomy): Eukaryota > Metazoa > Chordata > Amphibia > Anura > Ranidae > Aquarana > Aquarana catesbeiana. Next base: position 54,343,713 of record NC_133325.1, read on the forward strand.
CTCAACGTGGGTGCCTGATAGGAGAGAGGAGGAGGAGGAGGAGGAGGAGGAGGAGGAGGAAGCGGCAGCACATCACCAACGAGGCAGGATGCCCTCCAGGGGCCAGCCTAAGGGCAGCACATTGACTGCATCACACCCCAAAGCTCCACATGTGCAGGGCGCTGCAGTCTCTGCGCGTTATTCAAAAAGTTCTTTGGTGTGGGCCTTTTTTGAGACGAGTGCATCAGATCGCACCGCTGCTATTTGCAACATATGTCTCAAGCGTATCTCGCGTGGCCAAAATATCTCCCGCTTGGGTACCACATGCTTGACCAGACATATGTTGACCTGCCATGCAGTTCGTTGGCAAGCGTATCTAAAAGACCCACACCAAAGAACAAAGAGGATCTCTCCTTGCTCCTCATCAGCTGAGATTTCCAACCCCACTAGACCTTCAGTCCTCTCTGAGACCTGCAGTGAGAGGAATGAAGGTGTAGAATTAGGTGTGTCACAGCCAAGTACTTGTGGGCAATCTGCTTTTGGTACACCGACGTCAGATTGTACCAGGCAAATTTCCCTGCCCCAGCTGCTGCACCGCCGAAAGAAGTTTGCTCCCAGCCATCCACATGCCCAGCGGTTGAATGCTAGCTTGGCAAAATTGCTAGCACTTCAACTGCTGCCTTTTCAGTTGGTAGACTCTGCCCCCTTCCGTGAGTTTGTGGAATGTGCGGTTCCTCAGTGGCAGGTACCCAAACGCCACTTTTTCTCACGGAAGGCGATTCCGGCTCTCTACCGGCATGTGGAAGGCAATGTCCATGCCTCGCTGGACAGGGCGGTCAGCGGTAAGGTGCATATTACCGCTGACTCATGGTCCAGCAGGCATGGACAGGGACGTTACCTAAGTTTCACGGCGCATTGGGTGACTCTGCTGGCAGCTGGGAAGGATGCAGGACAAGGTGCAGTAGTGTTGGAGGTTGTTCCGCCACCACGCCTCCAAAATGCTGATTGTGACACACCTCTCTCCTCCACCCCCTCCTCTTCTTCTTCCTCCATGGCCTCTTCCTCGGAACCAGCGGTGCTCCGTAGGCGTTCAAGGGGCTACGCAAGTACGCAGGCCAAAAGATGCCATGCGGTGCTTGAGCTGGTGTGCTTGGGGGACAGGAGCCACACTGGGGCAGAGGTTCTGTCAGCTCTGCAGGGGCAGGTTCAGAGGTGGTTGACGCCACGCCAACTTAAGGCAGGAATGGTGGTTTGCGACAATGGCACCAACCTCCTCTCTGCCCTCCGACAGGGACAAATGACCCATGTGCCCTGTTTGGCTCACGTCCTTAACTTGGTGGTGCAGCGGTTCTTGGGCAGGTACCCGGGCTTACAGGATGTCCTGAGGCAGGCCAGGAAAGTCTGTGTGCATTTCCGCCGGTCATATAATGCCAGTGCTCGGCTGACGGACCTCCAAAAGGAGTTTAACCTGCCCAAGAACCGCCTAATCTGTGACATGCCCACCAGGTGGAACTCAACGTTGGCCATGCTGCAGCGGCTGCACACGCAGCAGAGGGCCATCAATGAGTACCTGTGCGACTATGGCACCAGGACAGGGTCAGGGGAGCTTGGTTTTTTTTCCCCACGCCAGTGGGCCATGATCAGGGATGCATGCACTGTCCTGTCACCATTCGAGGAGGCCACGAGGATGGTGAGCAGTGACAGTGCATGCATCAGTGACACTGTCCCCCTTGTCCACCTGTTGGAGCACACGCTGCGTGGAATAATGGACAGGGCACTTGAGGCAGAACAGAGGCAGGAAGAGGAGGACTTCCTTAGCTCTCAAGGCCCCCTTTATCCAGACAGTGTTCCTGCGTGCCCGCCGATCACACAGGAAGAGGACGAGGAGGAAGAGGAGGAGGAGGAAGATTGTGTCAGTATGGAGGTGGAGCCTGGCACTCAGCATCAGCAGCAGTCTTTAAGGGATCAGTCCCAAGAAACACATGGACTTGTACGTGGCTGGGAGGAGGTGGCTGCGGACCATGTCGTTCTTAGTGACCCAGAGGACTCCGGACCGAATGCCTCAGCAAACCTACGCTGCATGGCCTCCCTGATCCTGCAAAGCCTGCGTAAGGATCCTCGTATTCGTGGTATCAAGGAGAAGGACCAATACTGGCTGGCAACCCTCCTTGATCCACGTTACAAGGGTAAGGTTGCGGACCTTATCTTGCCATCGCAGAGGGAGCAGAGGATGAAACATCTTCGGGAGGCCTTGCAGAAAGGTCTGTGCAACGCGTTCCCAGAGACTGGGAGGTTACAAACTCCTGTTTCTGGACAACGTGTTGCTGAGGCTTCGGTCAGTCAAAGAAGGAGCGGTGGAGAAGGTGGCCGTCTGACCGATGCGTTCAGACAATTTTTTGGTCCGCAGCCCCAAGGTATGATCGGTTCCAGCAACCATCGCCAGCGTCTGTTTTACATGGTGCAGGAATACCTAGGGGCAAGATCAGACTTGGACACCTTTCCCACCGAAAATCCTCTGGGTTACTGGGTCTTGAGGATGGATCACTGGCCAGAGCTTGCACAGTATGCAATTGAGCTACTGGCCTGTCCTGCATCCAGCGTTCTTTCGGAACGCACATTCAGTGCTGCTGGAGGCGTGGTAACCGATCACAGGGTGCGTCTGTCCACCGACTCGGTCGATCGGCTGACCTTCATAAAAATGAATGAGTCTTGGATCACCACCAGCTACCAAGCACCTGATGCTGATGTAACCGAATAATTTTTTTTGAAATCTCAGATCCCTTCAAAGACTGCCTATGCTGATGCTGAGTGACTATCCCTGAGTAATTATCCTCTTCCTCCTCAATCATCACGCTGATAGCTTGTAAGAACATTTTTGGTTCTGGGCGCCACCACCAGTGCCTAAGGCACAATTTTTCAGCCCCTGTTTAACAGGGGCGTGTAATTACAATTTTTGATGTAATACTTTGCAGCAGGGCTCGTTCCTGCATTCCAACTAGAGTGTCTGTGAGGGGTTGCAGTGTTGTGGCACCAGCACCAGTGCCTAGGGCCCAATTTTTCTGCCCCTGTCTAACAGGGGCGTGTAATTACAATTTTTGATGCAATACTTTGCAGCAGGGCTCGTTCCTGCGTTCCAACTAGAGTGTCTGTGAGGGGTTGCAGTGTTGTGGCACCAGCACCAGTGCCTAAGGCCCAATTTTTCTGCCCCTGTCTAACAGGGGCGTGTAATTACAATTTTTGAAGCAATAATTTGCAGCAGGGCTCGTTCCTGCGTTCCAACTAGAGTGTCTGTGAGGGGTTGCAGTGTTGTGGCACCAGCACCAGTGCCTAAGGCCTAATTTTTCAGCTCCTGTTCAACAGGGGCATGTAATTACAATTCTTGATCTAATATTTCACAGCAGGGCCCTGTGAGGGCTTACAGTGTTGTGGCCACAGCAACACCTAAGGCCCAAATTTCTGCTGAGTATATAGGGCAGGACCCTACTTTCAAACATCTAACTTACAAACGACTCCTACTTGCAAACGGAAGGAGACAACAGGAAGTGAGATGAAATCTACCCCTAGGAAGGGAAATTCTCTCCTGTAAGTGTTAATATGGGAAAACAAGTTCTCCTTTCCACTGATGCTTTCCAATCCTTGTTCCACAAAAAAACCCAAATTTTCAAAAAACATTTTTCATTGGGACAAAAAAGTGAGGTGAAATCTTCTGAAGAGGAGGAAAGACAGCAAAACAAATGTCACAGGGGTGATAACCCTTCCCTATGTTTTCCAAAAAGCTTAGAAAAGATTTTTTGGCTGGAGCTAAACACGTTAAAAATGTTCAAAATTACAAACAGATTCTACTTAACAACAAACCTACAGTCCCTGTCTTGTTTGCACCGCCTGTATACTGCTGTTCAGAGTATATAGGGCCTGGTGGCCCCACACCTTTCCTTATTTTAATTTGGGTGCGGGGTTCCCCTTAATATCCATACAAGACCCAAAGGGACTGGTAATGGACTGGGGGGTACCCATGCCGTTTGTCTCACTGATTTTCATCCATATTGCCATGACCCGACATGACATTAAACCCGCAAGCAGTTTTAAATGAGATTTTTTCCTTTAAAAATGACATTTGGTGCAGGGACTGTTCTAAACATGGGAAACACGCGTCACTTTACAGGCATACTATAGACACCCCCCAGGTACGATATTTAAAGGAATATTTCACTTTTTTTTTTTTACTTTAAGCATCATTAAAATCACTGCTCCCGAAAAAACGGCCGTTTTTAAAAGTTTTTTTTGCATTGATACATGTCCCCTGGGGTAGGACCCGGGTCCCCAAACCCTTTTTAGGACAATACCATGCAAATTAGCCTTTAAAATGAGCACTTTTGATTTCGAACGTTCGAGTCCCATAGACGTCAATGGGGTTCTAACGTTCGTGCGAACTTTCGGTCCGTTCGCGGGTTCTGGTGCGAACCGAACCGGGGGGTGTTCGGCTCATCCCTACTGTCCAGTATTGGGTCCACTCGGGTTTTGAAACTCCAGCGGTGTGATGACATCACAACAAGAAGACCAGTCGGTGTAGACACTGGATTATTGGTCTCCTGACTAGGAACAGGCGGCGACGAGGGGCATGTGATGCTGGACTAAGGTGAATACAAAGTAGGTAAGTACATTTTTTTAAACAATTTTAATACAAAACAATGTACAGAGACAAATATCCTGTGACAAGGATACAGAGGACAAGGGGGAAACTCTTTACATCCGGAAGTTTAACCTTCAGCTATAGAAAGGCTTCTTCACAGTAAGAGCAGTGGAAATGTGGCATAGACTTCCTCAAGAACTAGTTCTGGCCAGATTGGATTGTTTTAACCCCTTCGTGCCATCCGCACACATATATGCGGCCTTACGGAAGTAGGCTTTTTTCCGTAGGGCCGCGTTCATGAGTACCTTCCTCAGACATCTCAAGACTTCCCGCATTTCTGCGGCGGCTCCCGCACACCCGCAAGAGCCTCCCGATCTCCCGGGAGTGATTGGTGCAGCTGGGAACAGCTATGATCACCGATCTCCTTTGTATCGATTTTTATCTGACAGCCCCTTCTCTCCCTCCCGCGGCTGTCAGCTAAAAAGCTATACAGGGAGATACAATGTATCTTTCTCTTCATTCAGAAGAGGAAGGGTTATGAGGGGGTGATCTCAACTGTCCCTCCTGCTGCGCACCGATCATTCCCAGCTGCTCTGTCTGCTCCACCCCCGGCCCCCTTTCGGTCCTTCTCCGCCCCCGCCCACCCTAGTCTCCCGCACCCGGCTTCCCTCCTCTCCTCTCCAGCCGGCTGCGGGAGGAACTAATAATAGGACACAGTGAGCAAGATCGCTCCTGTGTCCTGTGATTGCTGAGCAGAGTAAACTGTGTTTACTCTGCTCAGTTTATGAATGAACAGGAGCCTCTGTCTCCTGTTCATTCATCTTTAGTGCTGAGAAAGGGACTGGGGAATGTGTCCTCAGTCCCTTTGTCTGTCTCAAAGGGGAGATATCAGGGGCCTATTTAGACCCCTGACATCTGACCAAAGCCCCCAAAAAATATATTAAAAAAATATTGTAAAAAAATGAAAAAAGTGTGAAAAGAACAACTAAAAAACTACTGACACCACCCTCCCCTTCCCTACCAACACTGTCCACTGCCCCAACCCCCTCCCCCCCAAAAAGCATTGTGAAAAAAAAAAAGAAAAACAAATTAAATTAAAATCAATTATTAAAAATAAAAAACTACTGACACCGTCCACATACCACCCACCCCCACCCCCTTCCCCAGAAGCACTGCGCAAAAAGTATTGAAAAAGTGATTTAAAAAATATTTTGCCGCGGAGGGTGGGGGCATTGGTTGGTTGGGATGTCTGCTTCCTTTGTGTGGGAGCGCACCGCACAGCGTGCTACCAGCGCAGAGGCTGGGTTTTCCAGAACAGAGACCGGGCTCTCACTCAGGTTACTTTTACACTGGGGCGGCAGGTCCGTTAGCAGTAAAGCGCCGCTAGTTTTAGTCACCGCTGTCTAAACAGCGTTTTTAACCCCCAAGAAGGGGTTGGAAAGGGGTTAAAAGCGCCCGTGTTGTTCCGAAACGCTTTTCAGGCACTTTGGAAGCGCTACCCATTCATTCCCATGGGCAGGGGCAGTGTAGGAGTGCTGTATACAGCTCTCCCAAACTGCCCCAAAGATGCTGCTTGCAGGACTTTTTTTCCCGTCCCGCAAGTGCACCGCCCCAGTGTGAAAGGGCTCGGGCTTTAACACTCAGGCCACATGAGAGGCAGTTTTCAGGTGCTACCCTGTTTCCCCGAAAATAAGACCTAGTGTGATTGTCGGTGATGGCTGAAATATAAGCCCTACACCCCAAATAAGCCCTAGTTAAAGTCCTTGTAGGTCTTATTTTCAGGGTAGGGCTTATTTTCGGGGAAACTGGGTAGGGCTTATTTGGGGGGTAGGGCTTATATTGCAGCCATCACTGACAATCACGCTAGGTCTTATTTTCGGGGAAACGGTATTTCTAGCACTACAACGCCTGAAAACTGCCTCAGTGTGAAAGGGGTCTAAGAGCCCCAGGTCTCGTACTAACGATTGGGACCCGGGTCTGTGAGTTCCGGGTCATCTAATCGCTGTGATAGCCTCTGATTGGCGATCAGTTACTGTGAGCCCACCCCCTCGTATCCCTTCCTCTTCTGAATGAAGAGAAAGATACATTGTATCTTCCTCTTCTTGCAGGAGAGGGATTTTAAATAAACCAAGTGTGTAAAAAACAAAAATCAAATAAAAATTAAGAATAAAAAATAAATGAAAAAATAACAAGATTAAGGTTGCCAGGGTTAGTGTTAGGGTCAAAGGTCAAGGTTGGGGTCAGCATATTTTGGGTAGAATAAAAAAATAAAATAAAAATGTAATTGGTATCAGTGTCAGTTAGTGTCACTGTCAGTGTCAGTGTGTTTTAGGCAGAATAAAAAAAAAAACAAAATGTGCACAATTCTTTCTGGGCTGTATTACAGGTACACACAACAACTGGTATACACATATGTGGTATCACTGCAATCGTCAGGAGCAGGAGATTTATTTTGGGTTGTTCTGTGGTGGCAAATTATGATAATAACAAGTAATATACAGCTACATTTAAAAAAATTGTTTTTTTTTTTTACTATTTTGGGCAAGTTTTCCTTTGACAATAAAAAATAATCAGGAGATATCCATTACCATTTACAACCAAAAGAAAGCCCAATTTGAAAAAAACAAGGTATAGTCCACCTGGACACACTAAGTATGTGTGACGATATGTACGGTTTTACTAACACATGTCAAAGTTGCAAAATTGTGCTTAAGTATTTAGATTTGTTTTACCATTAGGTGTGAAGGGGTTAAAAAAGTGTTGGATGCATCCCTAAATGCACATAACAACTATATATTAACATTTATAGGTAATAACACCAGGGGTAGTTATTCCAGGAAATATCCGATTGCTCCAGGGGGATCAGGAAGGAATTTTTTTGCCCATGCCGGTGCAAATTGGATGGTGCTTTATTTGAGTTTATTTGCCTTCCTCTGGATCAACTGTGGATATTCAGTTCTGTACAGTATATGGAGGTTCTCAATTTTTTTCTATTGGTTGAACTAGATGATGTTGTGTCTTTTTTTTCTTTTTATATAATCCGTATTTCCTTAATAATACAAAAAATCATATAAAAAACAGGGACAAAAATACTTATAAACAAACACAAGCTGGATCCACCTAAACTGGATGGAGGGACACTTATATAGCAGTAAGAGGGTGCACATTTAGTATCTCATCTCTTTCTTTTCTTTTTTCGTCTTCTCACTCTTTTCTTCTTTCTACATTTTGGTCTAACTCTCATACGATTGTTGGTCTTGTGAGACTTCTCTTTTATGTGAGCCTGAGATTTATCGAATGAAGCCCAGAGAATAGAAAAAGAAAGAGGAAACATGTGGAAGAAGGTGCTCTGGTCAGATGAGACCAAAATTTAACTTTTTGGCCTAAAAGCAAAACGTTATGTGGGGCAGAAAACTAACACTGCATATCACCCTGGACACACCATCCAGGGCCGTCTTTAATATTGATTGGACCCTGGGCAAACATTTTCCTGGGGCACCTCTGTGTTGTATTATGTTGACCGATTTATGTATAATGTTGTATTGGAGTGCCATGTTGACCAGAAATTCAGTTGAGTTGTCCAAGCCAACTGAATTTTAACATATCAAGGGGACAGCTGAAGACCCTTTGATGTGTTAATCTTATGCAAGTCTACCTAGGTGTGTGAGGTATGGTCTGTTAACCTAATTGAACATTTCAAAGGGTACATTGTTTAAAGGACCATAGAAGAAGTATTTATCGATGGCAATTAGACTTGAGGGGGTAACAATAAGATCAAAGAGTATTTTGGGTTGACCTAGCAGAAACTCCCTCCTAGTGTACTAGTATTTCAGGGGGGACTATTCAAGCTGGCAGTCAGTCCTGTCTGTGTGGGACTATGAAGGGGCAGATCTAGGAAAAATGGGACTCTAAATTATATTTACTCTGTTGCATTTTTGTCATCTGTGGACTTTGGACCTTGTTCTGTATTGGAAGTCAATAAAGTGCATCTCTCTGGAAGAATTGGGTTGCTGCAGAAGAGTACTTACATTATCATTATAATAACTACTAATGAATCATCTACCCACAATACTACTATACATCATATATCACTACACTCTGGCCCAACACCACATCCCCCCACGGCCCCCACTATGCAATTTCTCTCTCCACCTGCTCTGAGACATACAATAAATAGCAGGTAGACTCAAAATCAGTTTACTGCAGCACATCAGACAGCAATTGCAATTGTGTTGTCAGAGGTTACAGCATATCATTACTACTTACTGACTGGTTGCGAGAGGTTACAGCACATTATTACTGCTCACTGATAGGTCGCTAGAGGTTGCTGCACATCCTTGCCGCACACTGCTTGGTTGCTAGAGGTTACTGCACATCATTACCGCTCACTGATTGGTTGCTAGAGGTTACTGCACATTATTACTGCTCACTGATTGGTCGCTAGAGGTTACTGCACATCCTTGCTGCACATTAATTGGTTGCTAGAGATTACTGCACATCATTACTGCTCTCTGATTGGTTGTTATATTATAGATAGATTATGCTACAAATACAAAGCAGTTGCCAGATTAAAAGTGTTGTTTTGCATTACAGCAGAATTTGGGCAGCAAAGATGGGGTTAATGAAGCCGACCAGGATTACATTCAAAAACAGTACTGTCAATGATCATAGCAAGCAGAGATCAGTGATCATTTAGCTGCTAAAGAAGTGAAAGTTCAACTCAGCAGGCCTGGGCAAATGAGCTCATTCAGATTGTAAATCACAGAACATACCAGCTGCCCGCTCATCCATGCCGTGTTATATACAGGCAGTGCTGGTAATGTTGTTAAAAAGCACAGAGGTAAAGAAAAAGAGTGGTAACAGATTAACGTCTCAAACAGCCATGCAAATGTTCTCATTCCTATCGTAATTCTCACCGCCCACTGGCTTTTCTCATTCATGCTGCCTTAGGACTGTCATTCCTCCTCACTGCGATCCTCTCCCACTCTTCCGACCACTACCACTGCTCATTAGTGTGTCTCTCCACCCGGCCAGTTCTGCTGCCAGGCAAGGACACTGCCGCTTATTTTTTTACTTTCCCTGCAGCTGCACTATGTGACAGGGAGCGATTGTGAGGATGTTGGGCCCCTCAACAATGACAGGGCCCTGGGCAGGTGCCCCATTTGCCCCATCTTAAATACGGCTCTGACACCATCCCCACCATGAAACATGGTGGTGGCAGCATCATGTTGTGGGGATGCTTTTCTTCAGCAGGGACAGGGAAGCTGATCAGAGTTGATGGGAAGATGGATGGAGCCAAATACAGGGCAATACTAGAAGAAAACCTGTTAGAGTCTGCAAAAGACTTGAGACTGGGGAGGAGGTTCACCTTCCAGCAGGACAACGACCCTAAGAATACAGCCAGAGCTACAATGGAATGGTTTAGATCAAAGCATATTCATGTGATAGAAAGGCCCAGTCAAAGTCCAGACTTAAATCCAATAGAGAATCTGTGGCAAGACTTGAAAATTGCTGTTCACAGACACTCTCCATCCAATCTGACAGAGCTTAAGCTATTTTCCAAAGAAGAATGGACAAAAATTCCACTCTCTAGATGTACAAAGTTGGTGGAGACATCCCCAAAAAGACTTGCAGCTGTAATTGCAGTGAAAGGTGGTTCTACAAAGTATTGACTCAGGGGGGCTGAATACAAATGCACACCACACTTTTCAGATATTTATTTGTAAAAAAATTTGAAAACCATTTATAATTTTCCTTCCACTTCACAATATTCCACTTTGTGTTGGTCTATCACATAACATCACAATAAAGTACATTTAGGTTTTTGGTTGTAACATGACAAAATGTGGAAAATTTCAAGGGGTATGAATAATTTTTCAAGTTACTGTATAAATTGTCGCCTATGGAAATTTTTATATACCGAAGATTTGCACAATTTCACAAGCGTGCGCAATTTTAAAGCGTGACATGTTTGGTATCTATTTAACTGACGTAACACCATATTTTACATTTTACTAAAAATGTGGGTATTATATTGTCTTTGTGTGCATTGAAGTTCCTAAAAATGTATTTATGTGTTAGTGTGGAAAATTGCGTTCGAAAACTGCTGGGCAAATACCGTGTGACATAAAAATTTGCAAAACCCACCATTTTATTCTTTAGGGCCTCTCCTACAAAAATATATAATATTTGGGGGTTCTAAGTCATTTTCTATCAAAAATACAAATTTTCACATGTAAACAAAAAGCGTCAGAAGAAGGCCCAGTCTTAAAGTGGATAATGGTTGAAGGTGCTCCTTGGATGTTGGGCTCTCTATGTGGCTAGTTTGTGAAAAAGTGTTGCATGACCACGCAATTATCATTCAAAGTGCGACAGCACTGAAAGCTGAAAATTGACCTGGGCAGGAAGGGGGTGAAAGTGCCCAGTATTGAGGTAACATAACCCTTAATCACCAACATTATGGAGCTAAAGAATTTATACTTTATTACAATAAATCCTATCGGCCTTGTTCTAAACCTATAATAAAACACATAATCATTTAAATCTAGTTCCTCTTACTATTTATAGCACATTCAGGTTGCCCACTTAGCCTGGAACTTCTTAAATCTATTCTTGCAGATGTGCACCCATTTTTTAGCCTCCATAATATCATTGACTTGTTTCATTCTATGTTCTATAGAGGGAATCTGTGGCTTTTTCCAATAAACTGATATTAGTCCCTTAGCAGCATCTATCAAATGAGGAACGATACTCTTCTTCCCAGATAGCAAGGATAACTTGCCACAAATTTGTGGTGGTGTTAAAGAGGAGGTACACTTAAACAAAAAATATTAAAAGCCAGCAGCTACAAATCTGACTTTTAATAAATAGACACTTACCTGTCACAGGGTCCAGCGATGTCGGCAGCCGTCGTCTCTCGGCTGCCCCCACCGCCATCCTCGGTCAGGGAATTAGGAAGTGAAGCGTTGTGGCTTCACTGCCCGGTTCCCTACTGTACATGCGCGAGTTGCGCTGCGCGTCTACACTGGTCCCCGTTGTGTTGTGGGAACTGTGTGTTTCCCAGAACACAACAGGGGTGGGTGGGCATTTGTGGCTAGCTGCGGCTAGCTATTCCCGGAAGTGGGTGCAGATACCTGTATTATACAGGTATCTGCACCCCCTCCCCCCTGAAAGGTGCCAATTGAGGCACCGGAGGGGGGGAGGAATCCGATGAGCGGAAGTTCCACTTTAGGGTGGAACTCCGCTTTAAATTGTAAGTCTCGTTAACTTGCACATTTTCACTGGCGAGTTGTACACTTGAAGATCACTTGGAGCACAAGTTCTAGTTGATACTTTTCCAAATTTAATTACAGTGACCCCTGTGGTGGGATGACAATTGCACAACATAAATGAACCAGAACTTGCAGCAAACTTGCAGAATATTTGCAGCACCCCCCCCCCAACCCTATCGGTTGCGGACGGGCTGCGGACAGTGGCCGAGTTGCGGGCTCCTGCGGGCAGACAGCGGCTCCTGTGTCTCCTGTGTCCTCTCTGCATCACGGTGGCTTCTGCCGTGCTGCTCTTCCCTTCTCCTCCTAGGCATCCAATAGGATCGCCTGTCCTTTCAGCCAATCAGGTGACGGGTCTCAAAACCCACTTCCTGATTGGCCGGGAGGAGGATCAGTGTGGCGATAGTTAATATTGATTTCCCTATTTTCACACAACTGGGTGGGATTGGGGCGCAGTGCTCTGCGTTCCGAGCTCACCCTTTTTTGAAGCCTATTAGGGCCTCTGGCTGTAATCACGTGCTTCAAAAAAACACATCCCTGCCATTGGAATCCATGCATCCAGTGCCCTGTATGTAGATCAGGGGGCTGGGTGCATGAATGGGGGGGCGACGCTCGTGCACCCCTAATTGATGGGCCTCTGCTGTCTGGAGTCATGCAATGCGGACTTGCTGCAATTGTGCAACAAACTGCAACTGAAGCCTGCCAAATCTAGCAATAGCTTAGCGAGTCATTTTCAAACTTGCATCTCAATTGCTTGCTATCTGAGTTATAGGCCCCTTTTGAACCTTGTGTCATGAAAAAAACACGGTACAGGGTGATTGAGAATTAGGGCAGTAGAAATTGCAGACATCAATTTCCTGATCTCTGTTCAAAGTAGCCTGATCTTCAGACAAACCCATTAAATATGAGCATGGGAACCTCAAAGACCACAGCCTCACCAGCCTTTATCCAAGACTGAGGGATACACTGTAGCTAACATCTTTGAAACCCTATACTACCTCGATGAATGTTTATAATTGGTCTCCTGGGGTAGATATAACTTCAAAATTTCAGATTTACTAAAACTTATTTTGAAGTTTGCCAAGACTCCAATTCCATTAAATCTGCCAATAAGTTAGGTAAGGATATCAATGGGTCAGAAACGTAAAATAGAATATCGTCCGTATATGGGGATAGTTTATGCTCTATGGAATCCACAGTAAACCCATGGATGTTCACATTTCCTTGACCTACCAAAACAGGGACTCTATAAACAAGGCAAACAGCAATGGTGACAAAAGGGATCCCTGCCAAGTGCCGTTCTTTATCATGAAGGGAGAAGAAAGGGCACCATTAACCTGACACTAGCCAAGGGCATCTCATAAAGGGCCAAAATCCATCTTAACATTTTCAGCCAAAACTCCCAAGCCCAAGGCAATCAGGGTCTCGTCTAAGAATACCCAGTCTACCCTGTCACGTGCCTTCTCGACATCTGTTGTGTCTTTTTTCAACATGGCTAACTATGTGACCTAGAGGATGGGCCCAGTAGCGTCCCATCCATAAGGGGCACAGGGGCACCTTCCCACTAATCTCTATATGCCCGGACCCTAATCTCTATGCGGGCGCTGGACGCATAGAGTTCTACAGGGGTTTTTTTTCCCAAAGCACCTGCTATAAGTCAGAAGCAAAGGAGATCTTTCTTGACATTTGATATTGCTCCCAAGAGCAAAGGGAGAAGTTCATATATTGTGAGGATCTGTGTCCAGAAGGGTGTGATCAAGGGGAAAGACCACCAGATCTACAGCAAAATACCTTTTTCTGTCATACAACGCCAGCAACGATCCAATACTAAGGAGAATATTTTATGTAGAAGGACATTTATACCAGTGTGTTGAAACTGTATAGTTGTTTTCCTGTAATTAAGTCACAATGCTAGGTTTATGTGTCAGAGTGAAAATGTTTGTAGGTCCTTGTTTGTTAAATGATAATTCAGATTCTTTTCCCATGCTGAAATGTAATGGAGATGGGGTGAGTAGTCCTGAGTCAGAAGGATGGCATTAAGTTGGGATATAAGGTGGGTAAGGGGTCTGGGATTGCAGACAGAGAGGTTTAAGGGCCATAGGGTCTCTATGGGTAGACAAAGGGGTACTTTTTAAGCTTTCAATTTACGCCTGTACATTGACGTGTTTCCTTTAATAAAACTTTTGAACAAGAAAAATGTCCATGTGTTACTATGAGTTCCTTTAACCAGGACAAGTGCAGTATGCTGAAACGGAAATATACATCTCCAGTTACTAAGAACTTGAGAAGTGCTTCTTGTTTTGTAGGAACTGAAATTCATCCAGTGTCAGATCCCACAGCAGCTGCATCCCCTCTGGTCCTCAAACTTTGTTTAACATTTTCAGGCAATATATCTCCATCCATAAGGTACAAAACACTCCAAACTTCCATCTGTCTGATAAAAATCATCTGGCATTTAAATTGTGACTCCAGATAGTTTTTTACATGATAGATGACATATGTTCCACCATAATGCACTTAAAGTCTAAATTCAGCCAAGTTATTATACTTTTAGTTTGTTCTAAATAGAAGGTTACATTTAACATCTGCATCAGGTTTTAATTTTCTATCAGAACGAAAAAAAACTGACAGCTCAGGTTGGAGCCGCTGTACTAACTATATGATGTTAGTACATCGATCTTTCCTGCTGTTCTATTGCGTTTTGACAGGGGGGCGGCCCATCCGCCAGAACAGTCTGTCAGTGCTCTCATCCATTGGCAGACCTTTTTCGGTCATGCCCCTTCAACAGATGCCGGCTGAACAGCCAGCTTCTGTTGGACCGGCTGCAGCACACATGGGCCAAATGTCGGCTGGTTTCTATTGAACAGAACAATGCTGACCAACATTCGACCAGTCTGTACTAGGCTTTACTTCACCTTTACCAAAAAGGTGCCTATACAGGTAAGGGGTGCCTGTAGATAAAAACAAACTGTGCAGATTTGACTAAAGTTGCATAATACACGTGCTATAGATGTAGGCCATCTACCTACCTTCTGAAACCTGGGCGTAAAAAAAAAAATTCCCAGAGGTGGCATCATCCCATCCTGCCTTGTTGCTAGGACATTGCTAAGACACTGTCAGCCAATTCAACCCCCCTCAAATGCTCTCTCTCCCCTGTTGCAGTAGATCTGAGCTATGGTACAACAGAGGAGATAGTGAACTGTGCATGTGCGGGAGTTTAAGAGATCACTCCTGTGATGGTGGGGGTGAGCAGTAATGGCTGGGAGTGTCTTAACACAAAGCATCCCCACAACATAATGCTGCCACCACCACGTTTCACGGTGGGGATGGTGTGTTCAGGGTGATGTGCAGTGTTAGTTTTCTGCCACACATAGCGTTTTGCTTTTAGGCCAAAAAATTATATTTTGGTCTCTTCTGACCAGAGCACCTTCATCCACATGTTTTCTGTGTCTCCCACATTGTTCCCGCAAACTGCAAATGGGACTTTGTATGGCTTTCTTTTTAACAAAGGTTTTCTTCTTGCCACTCTTTCATAAAGGCCAGATTTGTGGAGTGCACAACTAATAGTTGTCCTGTGGACAGATTCTCCCACCTGAGCTGTGGATCTCTGCAGCTCCTCCAGAGTTACCATGGGACTCTTGGCTGCTTCTCTGAATGCTCTACTTGTCTGGCCTGTCAGTTTAAGTGGACGGCCATGTCTTGGTAGGTTTGCAGTTGTGCCATACTCTTTCCATTTTCGGATGATGGATTGAACAGTGCTACGTGAGATGTTACAAGCTTGGGATATTTTTTTAGAACCTAACCCTGATTTAAACTTCTCCACAACTTTATCCCTGGCCTGTCTGGTGTGTACCTTGGCCTTCGTGATGCGGTTTGTTCACTAAGGTTCTCTAACAAACCTCTGAGGGTTTCACAGAACAGGTGTATTTATACTGAGATTAAATTACACACAGATGGACTCTATTTACTGATTAGGTGACTTCTGAAGGCAATTGATTCCACTAGATTTTAGTTAGGGTTATAGGAGTAAAGGGGCTGAATACAAATGCATGCCACACTTTTCAGATATTTATTTGTAAAAAAAAAAAAATCAAAACCATTTATCATTTTCCTTCCACTTAAAATCCCAATAAAATACATTTATGTTTTAGCTTGTAACATGACAAAATGTGGAAAATTTCAAAGGGTATGAATACTTTTTAGGCACTGTATATACGCTACAGTAAAGGTAGATTTGATTACATAATGTGTTTGATATAAGGTGCATTAACTGCAGTTCTGTTCTATCTGTATCAATGTCGTATTATTTTCACAATACAGCTGTGACTGTTCTCCAATGGACAGTTTTGGTCACTGACAACTTTTAAGAAAAAGATTACAGTATCAAAACAAAACACCAAAAAGCCACGTAATATCATTACGCTCATGTCTGGCGTCATGGCTGATGTTGTCTTTGGGTTGAGGAGAAAAAGATGTTTCTTCACTTCAGATAAACAGTGGAGTCTATGCCATTTTGTTTCAAGTTTGTGGATGATTTTTCTGGATGTTTGACAGAAATATTTACTTCATAACATATCCTGTTCGTCATGATAAACAAAACGCTTTTAAGTCTGTGCAATAAGTGCAGGACACTGGTATGTTTAAGAAGGTCAGACTTTTGTATTTTGAGCCAAGAAATGGAAATTATTTTATGATAAATGTTGACGTGTCGGGGGGGACAGAGACAGGGAAGAATTTCTGGTAAGTATAAGGATGTGACTTCAAAACTTTAGATAATTAGATATATCTTACAGTCTTGGGTTCATACATATCCCAAATCAGTTTGTTGGTTTTTGCTTTTATTTTTTTGCATTCCTTACCTAGCTTCACTACATCCCCAGATGGTGATGCTTCCATAAATAGCTGTAAATGTACAGCTCCAATTTTTGTTTGCAAATTTATAGCCATCTGTACTTTTATGTACCCTTATCACTCTATTTTGTGCTTTCTCCCAGTTCTTTAAACCATTTCTAACTACTTTTCATTCGCCCATCTCTTTAAATGATTCCTTGCCCCTTTATTTGTGGCTCTATCCTCTTAAACCATTCCAGACTTGACTTTTCATTTTTTTTCATGTCTCCTGCCCCTCTTAAACCGTTTCTGACCCAACTTCCCCTCCCACCAAACTTTTAAAACATTCTTGACCCTACTTTTCAAGTCTCCAGCCCCTTCAATTATTTCTGACCCTACTTGTCATGCCTTAGGATCCTTAAGCCATTCCTGACCCCTACTTCTCATGCCCCCTCCACTTAAACCATTCCTGACTCTACTTTTTATGCCTCTGGCATTTAAACCATTCCTGACCATACTTCTCATGCCCCTTTTCCCTGAAACTATTCCTGACTCTACATCTTGTGCTTGTTTATAGCTCCTTAAGCCATTCCAGATCCTACAGCTCATGTTTCCAGATCCTTAAATCGTTCTTGTTTTTACTGTTTATGCTTCCACCACCTAGATCATTCCTGACTCTACTTTTCATGTTTCTTCCCCTAAACCATACATGGTCCTCCTCCACATGCCCACAGCTTGTTACCCTGTCCCTGACCCTACTCCTCATTAGCCCTATCTGCTTAAAACATACCTGAGACTACTATTCATGCCCCAGCCCCTTAAACATTTTCTGGCGCTACTGTTCTGGCCCCAGGTTCATAAAACCACTATTGACCGTATTATTCATGCATCCAGTCTTTTAAACCACTCCTGACCCAACTATTCATTGTCCTAGCCCCTTAAAGCATTCCAGACCCTAATCTTCATGTTCTCAGATTCTTAAACCATTTCTTTCTGGTTGATCACATTTTTTGTGGTTGAGTAACTTTTGCATCCCTACAACAAATGCAGCTATGCATGTTGGAGCGCAGTGAGAGTAATCCAACTCTAGGTTTTTAGGAGGCAGCAATTCTGGGTTAATATACTTGACTTTAAAAAATAAATTGTTACTGAAACAAATATAATCTTAAAAAATTCTCTGTGATCGTCTTTTTGAGTCTCATTCAGGGACTTTCATAACCATAGACTATATCAGTAAACGTTGATAGATAAGAGCTTTAAATAGAAATGGTCCCAATACTATTCAAAGAAACAAAACTGGAGGAGCTTTTCTTGCAGCCTTATAGAGCAATGGGCATTACAGATGAACAAAATGAGTAGATTCACTATGAATCTTCACATTGCCTACCCAACCACTTTATATGATATCCCCTCTAATTTAAACAATCAGTGTCTTATAAGAATACAAGCCCCATGGTACTCTAAAAAGGTTGATTGGATCAGCCTGGCAGATTATGTATTTTAATTATCCATCCTCCTTTGTTTTTTTCTCACTTATGCTTGAGATAAGATCAATAGCCTTATCTACTAAGAAATGTATTTATTTTGATAATTTAAGATGGTTACATAGCACCAACATATTTTGCTTCACATAATGTATCCTTCTCTTGCCCCACTGAGTAACCCATTTTCAGTATGATGTCAATAGCAACAACTGGCAAGTTTGTGGTTTTGAGGGACACAGGGCATAAATGAAGATTAGAAACTCCATTCAAACCACACCCCAGAGAGAGCCAAAACCAACCATGAAGGCCACATAAACATTTAAAGATTATGTCATCCACTCTAAATGCCATGCCAATCCAATATTTAATCATAGAGCTGACCCTGAGCTCAAAGAAAACGTTTGAAGTTTTTGTTCCCTTAATGTTTGGAGTAGACAAAATCTGTAAAGAACAGAATGTGAACCTTTGTAACTGTTTGGCAGAAAAGCTTAAGCTGGATATAGCATAGTGAGATGGGCACATGGCACAAGGCAGATATTCACCGTGGTCTCTGAGAAGAGAAATGATGGTGACAAAGAACAGAAAATATTTTTTTTTATGGAACAAGAATTTCAGTTTCAATAACATTCTTTTTTCTTGCCACAAAGCAAACAAACTTATTTTTAAACTTTATTTGTGGAGTGTAATGTCTGAGAGATCACAATAATGGTATGCGTGTAATGCCTACCCTCAAAGGAGCATTTTGATATGTCGGGTCTTCTATCCCTGTGTCCAGGACTGCAGATACTGCACCTGTTGTGGCGCTAGGGTGATTATGCCCATGTTGTAGAAATGTTTTCCAATGAGTGCAGGTCCAAAATGTATTTTAGGGCATGGCAGCCCACTTTTATTAAACAGAATGGAATGGATTGGTTCCACTATATTTTAGTAAGGGGTATCAGAGTAAAGGGGTTTGAATACAAATGCTCTCCACACTTTTCACATGTTTATTTGTAAAAAATGTTGAAAACCATTTATCATTTTCCTTCCAATTCACAATTATGTGCCACTTTGTGTTGGTATCACATAAAATCCCAATAAAATACATTTACGTTTTGGTTGTAGCAAGACAAAATGTGGAAAATTTCAAGGGGTGTGAATACTTTTTCAAGGCATTGTAAGTAGGGCTTGAAAAATATTTTTGTCTTGCCTTCTATTTTTTTTTTCATTTGCTTTGTCAGACCATTTATAACTACAAAGTAAAAGATTTTCATTAAATATCCTTTTCCTCTCCTTGAAATGACCCGTTTCCTGTGTTTCTGATCACACGTCGCTCCTCACATAAATTTGTTGGAATCAGGAAACTACCTGTCAGAGGAGAATGATGTTTGCTAAAGAACATGCATGCAGTTCATTGCAGATTATTTAGCAGTATTTCTAATCAATTACTAAAATGTAAATTTGATCATATAAAATTAAGCATTTAATTAAACTCATTATGAGAAATTATTAACGGTTTTCCTTTAACAAACCATTAACGAATTCAGAGGTTCTACGAAACTCCTAAATACTAAGTGTATAACCCAATCCCAAAAAAAGTTGAGGGATTTGTAAAATCTACATAAAAACAGAATGCAATGATTTGCAAATCTCATAAACCCGTATTTTATTCACAATAGAAAATAGAAAACATGTCAAATGTTTAAACTGAGATATGAAAGAGATTTAAAGTCAAAATTCTGAGTTTGAAAGTTAGTTCTGATATATCTTTTAGCATTGATGATGCTTTTCCAGATGTGCAAGCTACCTATTACATACGCACTAACGCATCCCCATACCATTAGAGATGCAGGCTTTTGAACTGAGTGCTGATAATAAACCAGATGGTCCTACTACTCTTTAGTCCAGAGAAGGCACCCATGGTTGCCAAAAAAGAATGTCAAATTTCAATTTGTCTGACCACAGAACAGTTTTCCACTTTGTAACTGACCATTTTAAGTGAGCTTTGCCCCAGAGAAGTCTGGATCTTTTTCAGATATGCCTTCTTCCTTGTATGATAGTTACATAGCTACACAGTTTGTCAGGTTCAAAAAAGACACAAGTTCATCTAGTTCAACTCAAAAAAAAAATACAATCCCATATACACAATCCTTCAGTCACAGTTGATCCAGAGGAAGTTGAAAAACCCCAGCAAAGCATGATCCAATTTACTACAGCAGGGTAAAAAAATTCCTTCCTGATCCCCTAAGAGGCAACTGGATTTTCCCTGGATATGTACATTTAGGAAAGAATTCAGGCCTTTTTAAAGCAATCTACTGAGCTGGCCAGAACCACCTCTGGAGGGAGTCTAATCCACATTTTCACAGCTCTTACTGTGAAGAAACCTTTCCGTATTTGGAGATTAAATCTATTTACCTCTAGACGTAAAGAGTGCCCCCTTGTGCTCTGTAATGACATTAAAGTGAAAAACTCAACACCAAGTTTACTATATGAACCACTTATGTATTTGTACATGTTGATCATATCCCCCCCTTAATCTCCTCTTCTCAAGAGGGAATAGATTCAGTTCCTTTAATCTTTCCTCATAGCTGAGCCCCTACATGCCTCTTATCAGTTTGGTTGCCCTTCTCTGCACTTTCTCCAGTTCCCCGATATTCTTTTTGAGAACTGGTGCCCAAAACTGAACTGCATATCCCAGATGAGGTCTTACTAATGATATGTACAGGGGCAAAATTATATCTCTCTGTCCGGAGTCCTTACCTCTCCTAATACAAGAAAGGACTTTGCTTGCTTTGGAAACTGCAGCTTGGCATTGCATGCTATTATTGAGCTCATGATCTACCAAAACCCTTAGATCCTTCTCCACTATGGATTCCCCCAGTTGTACTCCCCCTAGCATGTATGATACATGCATATTCTTAGCCCCCAAGTGAATAAATTTACATTTATCAACATTAAACCTCATTTGCCACTTAGTTGCACAATTAGACAGTGCATTGAGGTTGGCTTGTAAATTGGAGACATCCTGTAAGGACGTTATTCCACTGCATAGCTTGGTGTCACCTGCAAAGACAGAAATGTTGCTTTTAATCCCAGACCCAATATCATTTATAAAGATATTAAAAGGTAAGGGTCCCAGCACTGAACCTTAGAGTACACCACTGATAACCTTAGACCATTCAGAGTAATAGTCATTAACCACTACACTCTGAATGCAGTATTTTAGCCAGTTTTCTATCCATTTACAAATTGATCTTTCCAAGCCTGTAGACTTTACCTTACACATGAGCCATGTGCGGGGAACTGTCAAATGCTTTTGCAAAATCCAGGTATATCACGTCCACAGCCACCCCTCTGTCCAAGGTTTTACTTACCTCCTCATAAAAAGAAATCAGTTTTTTTTTACAACTTCTGTCTTTCATGAATCCATGCTGTCTGTTGCTTAAAATATTTTTTATCAGCAAGAACTCGTCTATGTGGTCTTTTATTAAACTCTCCAGTATCTTCCCGACTTTAGAAGTTAAATGAACAGGTCTATAGTTACTTGGTAAAGACTTTGATCCCTTTTTAAATATGGGCACCACATTGGCCCTGTGCCAATCCAGTGGTACTATTCCAGTCAATAACAAGTCTCTAAATATTAAAAACAATGGCCTTGAAATGACAGAGCTCATTTCTTTTAGGATCCATAGGTGGATGCCATCTGGTCCAGGTGTTTTATCCACCTTTATTCTGTCTAAATATTTCTGGACCGAATCACTTTTGAGCCATTGTGGATCATTCGGGGCTGTGTCACTACCATTATGGACATGAGCCCTCCCATGCTCCTTTGTATACACAGGGCTGAAGAAAGTAATAAATTTACCTTCTCTTTGTCCCCAGTCACCCTCTCTAGATTATTTTGTAAAGGGCCCACATGCTTAGACCTGACCTTTTTACTATTAATATATTTGTATAAGTTTTTGGGGTTTGTCCTACTATCTTTTGCAATCTGAATTTTTGCGTCCTCTATTTCCTTTTTACATATTCTGTTATATTCTTTATAACATTTAAACAATGATAGCGTTCCTTCATTTTTATATTTTTTAAAAGCTCTTTTTTATTATTTATAGCCATTTTAACTTTGGCCATGAGCCACATAGGTTTTATTTTTAGCCTTTTAAACTTATTGCCCATGGGAATTTACTTTTTAGTGAGTTTACATACAGTCACTTTGAAGAATTCCCATTTCTGTTCTGTGTCCATTGATGCCAATATTCCCTCTCAGTCTAAGTCCTGGAGAGCAGCCCTCATCCTTGGAAAATTTGCTCTCTTAAAGTTAAGTGTTTTTATCTTACTTGTATGTGTTTGTTGCTTACAGCTAACATTAAATGAAATCATGTTATGGTCACTGCTACCCAGATTTTCTTTTTATATGAATATTGGTAATAAGCTCTGCATAGGTTGAGATTAAGGATGAGCCGAACACCCCCCGGTTCGGTTCGCACCTGAACTCGTAAACAGGCAAAACATTCGGACGAACACACGAACACCATTAAAGTCTATGGGACACGAACATGAAAAATCAAAAGTGCTAATTTTAAAGGCTTTTATGCAAGTTATTGTCATAAAAAGTGTTTGGGGACCCGGGTCCTGCCCCAGGGGACATGTATCAATGCAAAAAAAAGTTTTAAAAACGGCCGTTTTTTCGGTAGCAGTGATTTTAATGATGCTTAAAGTGAAAACATAAAAGTGAAATATTCCTTTAAATATCATACCTGGGGGGTGTCTATAGTATGCCTTTAAAGTGGCGCAGTTTTCCCGTGTTTAGAACAGTACCATGACATTTCTAAAGGAAAAAAAGTAATTTAAAACTGATCGTAATGAATTGTCGGGTCTTGGCAATATAGATAAAAATCATTTAAAAAATGGCATGGGGCCCTCCCAGTCCATTACCAGGCCCTTTGGGTCTGGTATGAATATTGAGGGGAAAGAGGTGGGCGAGAGGGCGAGGGCCTGAACCATACCAGGCCACATGCCCTCAACATGGGGAGGATGCTTTGGGGTCCTCCCCAAAACATCTTGTCCCCATATTGATGGGGACAAGGGCCCCATCCCCACAACCCTTGCCCGCTGGTTGTAGGGGATCTGCGGGCAGGGGGCTTATCAGAATCTGGAAGCCCCCTTTAACAAGGGAACCCCCAGACCCCGGGCCAGATCTGGGACCCTGGAGCAGGACCTGGGTCCCCAAACACTTTTTATGACAATAACTTGCATATAAGCCTTTAAAATGAGAACTTTTTGGTTTTCATGTTTGTGTCCCATAGACTTTTCGAATTTGCCGCGAACACCGCATGTTCTGTCTCTGGGACAGCTAGCTAAACCTTCTCATCCCAATAACTGTAGATACCATATTTCTTTGATCTCAGTTTTATTAAAACAAGCCAGGTGAAACTACAAAATAACAGAAATAGACTTCAATAAGTACAATATTGCATACAATACAGCATACATTGCATAAACAACGATATACAGTACAAGATGAGATAATAAAAACGTACTTTTTAAGTTCTCTAAGAGGTGATGGCGATAGATAGAGAAATACATGACTTGCTTCTTGCAATGTGTTGAAAAGAATGGTGGATGGTTGACTTCCTGTCTACCCAGAATTCCCTGCTTGCTGACAACTTCCTCAACTACACATACAAATAAACAGATAAACAGAGCTGCAGCAATACCAAAAAAGGACTGCTAGATGGAGCCTGCACACCACATATGATTGTCTTAAGTAAATTACACATTTTGCATGTAAATTTAATAACACAGGTACAAATAACCAGTATAAAACATCTGGTGGACAGAACACTCCCTGCCTGACATCAAGTGATGTCACTAACAGAGTCCTCCGTAGAAAGCAAGAGAATAAGTTCAGTCACTGGTCTCAAGAATACTTTAGCCTCATTCTGTTGAAAGATCTTGACCTCGACCTTACGGACACAATTATCCTTGCTTGGCAGTACTTTGGTGATCAAACCTAAAGGCCACATATTCCTTAGTGTCTGGCAATCTTTCATGAGCACAACATCATTAGGTTTAAGATCAGGCTTTTCAGTGTGCAACTTTCTCCTTACTTGTAGAGTAGATATATATTGTTCCCTCCAGCGGTTCCAGAAGGTATTAGCAAGGGTTTGTACTTGTCTCCATTGACATTTGTAAAGGTCCTTCTCACAAAACTCTCCAGCTGGAGCACTGGCAAGACTAGTCTTTTGCATGAGTAACATGGCAGGTGTGAGGACCAGTGGATCCTCAGAGTCACTTGAAATGAATGTCAAAGGTCTGGCGTTAATGATAGGTGTAACCTCTGCCATAAATGTCACTAAACATTCGTGAGTAAGCCTTGCAGTTCCTATTTGTAGGAAGATAGAATCAATAATTCTGCAGGCTATGCCTATCATCCTCTCCCAAACACCTCCCATGTGAGAAGAGTGAAGTGGGTTGAAGATCCACGTGCAGTCTTGTTCACTCAAGTATCTTTCTACTCTGAGACCGTCCAAATTAGAAGGAATTTGAAGTTCTTTTACTGCTCCTACAAAGTTAGATCCTCTGTCGGAGGGAATGAGTTTCACTGGGCCTCTGATTGCAATGAGTTCAGCTAGCTCTGTGGCTAATACTGCAGCACAAAGTTCCAGCCTGAGTATGGTGTGTTCAGGAAGTGGTCTTTGCATCTGAACGTCTGCAGATGACAGAGGAGCATATGGTCGTGGAATTTTAAGGTTGGATAGAGCTGTTAGTGACTCCTTCCACTCTAACCATAGGTTCTTCTTGTCGGTGGGGAGAGAGTGGTCCCAATCTAGCGACTCACAGGTTAAGTCTCTCAGTAGTGCTTTACCTTGGATGGTGACAGGTGCTGCAAAGCCTAAGGGATTATACAGGCTGTTTATGGTAGACAGGATACCTGTACGGGTAAAGGGTTTTTCTTCTGTGTTTACTTGGAAAGTAAACGTGTCAGATCTTAAGTCCCAAAGCAAACCAAGACTGCGTTGCATGGGAAGTGAGTCTGTGCCTAGATCTAAGTCCTTTAACTTGTTAGAATGATCTTGGACAGGAAAGGCTTCTAAAACTTCTCTACTGTTGGAAGCAATCTTGTGGAGTCTTAAGTTGGAACATGCAAGCATTGCCTGAGTTCTTTTGAGGAGACTGATTGCGGCTTCATTTGTGAGTAATGATTTCAAGCAATCGTCTACATAGAAATCCTTGTCCACAAACTGTCTGACATCTGACCCATATTCTGACTCTCCCTCTCTAGCAGAGTGTCTGAGGCCATATATAGCAACTGCAGGGGAAGGACTGTTGCCAAATATGTGTACCCTCATGCGGTATTCTGTGATGTCTCCAGAGGGGTTGTTGTCCCTGAACCAGAGAAACCTCAAAATGTTACGGTGTTCTTCTTTAACAAGAAAGCAATAGAACATTTGCTGTATGTCTGCCATGAATATGACTGAATCCTTGAGAAAGTGAAGAAGTACTCCTAATAGTCTGTTGTTAAGGTCGGGGCCAGAGAGAAGGATATCATTTAGAGAGACACCCTCATGCTTGGCGCTAGAATCAAACACCACTCTAATCTGCCCTGGCTTCTTATGCCCTCTACACATGGTCAGATTTTCCGACGGAAAATGTGTGATAGGACCTTGTTGTCGGAAATTCCGACCGTGTCGGGGCTCCATCACACATTTTCCATCGGAAATTCCGACACACAAAGTTTGAGAGCTTGCTATAAAATTTTCCGACAACAAAATACGTTGCCGGAAATTCAGATCGTGTGTACACAAATCCAACGCACAAAGTGCCACGCATGCTCAGAATGAATTAAGAGACGAAAGCTATTGGTTACTGCCCAGTTTATAGTCCCAACGTACGTGTTTTATGTCACTGCGTTCAGAACGATCGGATTTTCCGACAACTTTGTGTGACCGTTTGTATGCAAGACAAGTTAGAGCCAACATTAGTCGGAAAAAATCCATGGATTTTGTTGTCGGAATGTCCGATCAATGTCCGACCGTGTGTACAGGGCATTAGGGTGATAGACCCCAAATATAGGTAAGTACCAGCATTCCTCTGAGTCTTTGAGGTTTGGGGCTATCTCAGCATGACCATTCTGGATTATTTTCTCCATGAAGGAAAAGAAATGTTCTTTCATCTCTGGTTTCCTTTGAAGATTGTGTCTTAGGGACATGAGACGTTTATATGCTAGTTCTCTGTTGTTAGGCAAACGTCGTCTTTGTGGTCTAAAGGGAAGAGGTGCAACCCAGCTATTAGTCCCGTCTTTCTCCATACTCCTTTCCATAACTTCTAAGAAGAGCCTATCCTCACTGGACATTGCTACCTGGTTGTCTTCCTTTGTTCTCCTGAACACTGTGCTTCCTAAGTCGCTTTGGTCGTTGTTATAGGTATCTCTGTCACAGAGGGGACTTAAGAAGGGACGAGGTACAGGCTTGTTGTGTGGTAGCTCCTTTATGAGGATGTGATTTTGATAGGGTTGGAAAAGAGAAGGACAACCATTCTCGAGGGTACTAGTGAGCAGGTTATTAACAGATGCAGGTTTGTGTGCACCTCCCAGGCAAACATCACCTATAATGACCCACCCGAGATCCAGTTTTTGGGCATATGGGGCATTTTTAGGACCGTTGATCAGTTTTCTTACTTTGTGGACTTGCAAGATATCCCTTCCTAGGAGTAAGATTATCTCAGCCTGATCATCTAGTTCTGGTATGAGATGTGCTATGCGGCTCAAGTGAGTCTGGTGAGCTACTGCGTCTAGTGTGGGGATCTCTGATCTGTTGTCTGGCATCTGGTTGCACTCCATAGATTTAATTTGTAGGCCGACAGCTCTTCTCCCCGCGGTTTCCACTGTACCTGCACAAGTCTTAAGGGAGTAAGGACTGCTGGGGCCTTTAAGGTTTAGAATGTCAAAAAACATAGATCTGGCTAGTGACTTATTATTCTGATCACCCAAGATGACGTAGAGCTTGACTGCTTTGTCCCTGTGTCCTTTTGGGTAAATCTCTCACGAGACAGATTTTAGAGCAGGATCTGCCCTGTACTTCCTTTGCAAACTTCAGTACACTGTGAAGTGATTGCGTTTGTGCTAGAATCTTTGGTCTCCCCGCCTTGCTCCTTATCCCTATGAACAGGTGAGAAAGTTCTTGGAGTAGGCCTTGGGTGTAGAGCTGTGTTGTGCTCTGTGCTGTCACATTCTGTATGTGACAGACCTAGCCGGGGGAGAGAGACTTTTGGAGGGGACTGTATGCTAGCCTCTTGCCGATCGATCGTGGGCCCTTGCATTTGGGGGAACGGTGCTCTTTGTGAGCTGTATGCCTGGGGACCCTTGAGGTGGTATTACTGTGGATTCGGGTCCTGGTCCCCCAGGACACACAGACTCCGGGGACCCTGGATTTGCCATATTGGAATAGTGGCTGATTCATAATGCTGGGACAGATACTGTTAGGAGATGCTGATGTAAATTCCAGCACCTGTCTGTCTGTTGTCTGCTAAAATGTGTATTGTAAATAAGTCTCTAGTATGGGATCTAAGAGTCATTAGATCCCCATTGTTGTTTGTGTTAATTAACTCTGCTATTGTGTGAAGAAGAGTCTATGTTGATTGTGATAATGTTGATTGGATTTTCTGAACTACAAGACGGCCAGTCTGGCCTAAAGGTCATGTCTGAGTCATCTAGGCCAGTGTTTCTCAACTCCAGTCCTCAAGGCGCACCAACAGGTCATGTTTTCAGGATTTCCACTATTTTGCACAGGTGATTTGATCAGTTTCATTGCCTTAGTAATTACCACAGCCATTTCATCTGAGGGAAATCCTGAAAACATGACCTGTTGGTGCGCCTTGAGGACTGGAGTTGAGAAACACTGATCTAGGCTGTCTAAAGGGATTAGTTAATTAACTCATGTTAATTAGGTTAATTAGGTTACAGCTGTATTGTTAGAGTGATATGAGCAGGAGGTCTGCACCTCCTCTTTTATTTAATTATGGGCACTTGAAGATTTGGAGTTTCTGGCCATTCAGGAATAGGAGCTGGAGATCGCCTACAGACAGCTGTTAGACTCTGTTCAGCAGCAGGGTGGTGCTCCCTTTGCCTGGGACTATCAGGAAATACCAGGTGACAACTCTGAAATCCTGGCTGAAGAGTTGACAATGTGGCAGAGTAACGGTGTGCTTTGCCAACCTGCCCCCGCAGCTATGGAGGTGGAGGTCTTATGGCGGATGCAGCAAGTGCTGACTGACCTTGATGAACCTGTTTCTGCATTGGATGATCTTGGATGGAGGAATGTGCCTGTCCAGCAGAATGCCAGAGAATCGGCAGTGAAAAATCTGAAGATTGCCATCCCCAAACCTGAAGTGCTGACAACAGGGCAGAGCTCTGCTAACCTCTGCCCAGCACTGATAGCATCTTCTGGGTTCCACGGAGAGGAGATGGTGAACCTTTATCCCCAGACACCAGTTGCAGAGACAAGGGATTTGATAGACTTTTCTGCTGAGGAAGAACAACCTGGTGAGCCTCCAGCAGAAGAAGAGCTGTTATTAGGGCCAAACTTCACTGTGCTCTGCCCAGCACCAACAGAAGTATCTGTGAAGTTACAAGGAACTTCCCCAGCTGAAGCGCTGGCAACCGGGCAGAGGGTCCAAGATCTCTGCCCTACACCTGCGGCTGTTCCGGAGGCTCAGGGTGAGAAGGTGGCAATCACTTCCCAGCAGCAGATACAGGGGGAGAAGGGAGAGGAGGTGTGTGTTGTCCCTCCCCAACAGTTAGCCGGAGCAGATGGTGTGGGGTTTCCAGCAGAAGGGCTGGCAACAGGGCCGAGTACTGCTGGCCTCTGCCCTCAACTAACAGAGGATGGATTTCCTGTAAAGGTGGATGGGACTTCAGTCTCCACCTGTATACCCCAGGGATGCTGGGCAGCCAGCCTAGATCCCCAACAGCATGACGGAGTGAGCCCAGACACCCTGTCTTCTCTCCAGCGGCAGAAAGGACTCCAGGGAGAAGGACCAATCCAGGCCTCTCCCCAGCTGCAGATATGTTCTCTGAGACAGGCAGAGGTTGGCTGGGTGAGTAATGCTTTGTTTGGAACAATTTGTTTGGGGTACTGTGTGGGTACAGGCATTAGAGGATTGGAACTAGTGACTAACTTCGGAGTCAACCCGTCAGGGGTCTCCTCCTGTGTTAGTTTCCTGCCGAAAGGGGAGAAATGTGACAGACCTAGCCGGGAGAGAGACTTTTGGAAGGGGACTGTATGCTAGCCTCTTGCCGATCGATCGTGGGCCCTTGCATTTGGGGGAACGGTGCTCTTTGTGAGCTGTATGCCTGGGGACCCTTGAGGTGGTATTACTGTGGATTCGGGTCCTGGTCCCCCATGTTGATTGGATTTTCTGAACTACAAGATGGCCAGTCTGGCCTAAAGGTCATGTCTGAGTCATCTAGGCTGTCTAAAGGGATTAGTTAATTAGCTCATGTTAATTAGGTTAATTAGGTTACAGCTGTATTGTTAGAGTAATATGAGCAGGAGGTCTGCACCTCATCTTTTATTGTATAAATAAGACTGTATTCCTGTCAATAAAGTGAGATTCCTGTTTGAACTTACATACAGCCTGCCTGGGGTTTGTTCTGAGCTATCACAACTGGGTTAGAACGGCACATAGCTGAAGTTCTAATCCCGGAGCATTGGATAACCGAACCATCAGACGTTGCAATCTGATTCAATAGCTGCAGAGGAGTGTCGGGAGAGTGGAACCGAGCGAGCAAGGGGCTCGTTACACTGTACATTTGACACTGCCCTTACAGTCCTTGGCGAAATCTGTGGACGAAGAGCAGCACTTGTAACAGATGTTGTTCTCTTTGAGGAAAGCTTTACGATCCTTGATGGTCTTTGTTCTGAAGGCTCTGCATTCCAGAAGAGGATGTGGCATCTTATGTAGAGGGCAGAACTTAGCAGGGTCGCTGTCTTGATCCTCTGGCTGAGACTCTGCAAATCTGTGGAAAGAAGTGTTAGTTTTGTGCACTGCTACTGGAGCTCTGAGTTGTTTAGGGCCAGAAGAAGTGGTATAAGGCACTGGAAAAATGAAGCTGGGGTCATCTTTCATTCCTGCTTGTCTGTCTACAAAGTCCACAAATTCACTAAAGGGTGGAAAAGGCACATTGTGTTTTTGTTTGTAGTTAGAGCCATGAGTAATCCATCTTTCTTGTAACTCATAAGGACGTTTTTGTGCTAAGGAGTTAATACCTCTAGCAGAATCAAGATAAGAAAGGCCAGGTAGGTCTCCTTCTGCTTTAGCAACTTGTAACTCCATACACAGGTCACTGAAGTCTTTGGTAACCTCTGCTAGGTATTTTTGGGAAGTCTTCTATCCTTTTAAACAGTGTACTCTCTATAGCCTCTGGTGAGCCATAACATCTATGCAGTCTGTTCCAGATGTTTGCAAGGCCTATCTCAGGGTGGTTTATATTAATGTCTCCGATCCTTTTGGCATGTTCAGCAGAATCATTGCCAAGCCACTTTACGAGGAGTTCTATCTGTTCCCTACAGGATAGATCTAGACCTTGAATGACACTCTGGAAAGCGGATCGCCATGCCTTGTAGTGATGAGGACGATCACTAAATTTGACAAGTCCTTGGGTAACTAACTCTCTTTTGACCAGGAACTTGGCAAAATCTACAGTAGCCTGATTGGCATTGGGGTAGGCTGCTGGTGTATTGTGATGCGGTGTAAAGGCATACCTGGTAAAAGTCTCTTCTTTAGGCGTGCTGGGTTCAAACTTACATAAGGTTGGCAGTTCGTACCTGTTCGTTGCATACACCTTTGGAGTGAAGACTGGTGTTTGATGCTTGTATGAAGGCTGGGTACCTTGTGGCGTAGAAGGTTTGGTTGGAACTGGAAAGTCTGGAACTCTGTCAGATTTTTCTTGCTTGTAGCAGTGGGGTCCCAGGTCGTCTTGTTGCTGCTTTATTTGATGTGACTCACTGACGTCACATTTTTTATTTCTTGTTGTGGGATGCTGCTTGGGTTCCAGTGCTGGTAGACATAATCTGACATGCGTTGTGAAGAATCTTGTTGGTCCTCTTCTAGACCCAGTATGCTACTGCCTACTCTTGGCTCATCATAGACGGCTGCTTCTAAAGCTTCTGCAATGGTGGCGGCAGCGTCTCTTTCTACTGCCAGCTTCTCCATGTTAGCTTCTAAGAAAGCTTGCTGCAATTTCAGAGATGCTTCCTGCTGGGCTAGCTCTTCTTCCAAGCGTATTCTTTCCTTCTCTTTCTCTTGTTCCATGTGTACTCTTTCTCGCTCTCTCTCTTGTTCCATGTGTACTCTTTCTTGCTCTCTCTTTTGTTCCATGCGTACTCTTTTCTTCTCTCTATCTTGCTCTAAGCGTACTCTTTCCTTCTCTCTCTCTTGCTCCCGTCTCACCTTTTCTGCATCATGGCGGGCCTTTTCTTTTTTCATCTGCAACTCTTGGTCTGCGAATGCAGCCCTGGCTTTCGCTGCTTTGGCTTTTGAACGGGCGATAGCTGCTGCATTTGAGACAGATGACTTAGATGAGCTTGCTCGTGAACGTGTTTTGTAAGAAGATGTCCCACTGTGAGACATGGCTTCTTCTGATCCTATTAATACCACAGGCAAGCAGCTAAAGTATTTACAGTTAGTGTAGTGCGTCCGCTGCACAGTGTGCACCTAAAGCTGCCTGGAGGCAATTGCTGTTGTTCTGCTCCTATTAATACCACAGGCAGGCAGCTACAGTATTTACAGTTAGTGCACTGTGTCCTCTGCACAGTCTGCACCTAAAGCTACCTGAAGAAAATTAGTGGTGTTCTTCTGAACCTATTAATACCACAGGCAGGCAGCTACAGTATTTACAGTTAGTGTAGTGCATCCTCTGCACAGTGTGCACCTAAAGCTACCCAAAGACAAATGCTGTTGTTCTGCTCCTATTAATACCACAGGCAGGCAGTTAAAGTATTTACAGTTAGTGTACTGCGTCCTCTGCACAGTGTGCACCTAAAGCTACCTGAAGACAATTGCTGGTGTTCTCATACTAATAATACTACAGACAGGCAGTTGATTCTGCTAGCTGCAGTATCAGTATATATACATCCCAGCTTTGTGCAGCTACATCTCACTGCAGGCCATTAGTATGTCTGGAAGGCCAACAAGGAGTGGCAGACAGTCACAAGCCAATAAAAGAGGGCAATCAGGCTCTGTGTCTAGAGGCAACAGTGCTGGTCGTGGAGACGGTGCATCCTCATCAGCACATGGCCGTGGGACACGCTTGTCCTTTTTTTCGGCAGCTGGCAGTGTTGAGCCGCAACATGCTGAAGACTTGGTAGAGTGGATAACCAAGCCGTCCTCATCCTCCTCATCCTCTCTCATCCAGGCTCAGGGTACTTTGTCTGGCAAAGCAGCTGCCAACGCGGCCTCTTCCCTCGGCTCAATGGCATCAGTCACTTCTTCCCTAGCCCCACTATGTCCTCCTGAGGAGTCCCCCAAACTGTTTGACCACAGTTTTGGGTACATGCTCCAGGAGGATGCTCAGCGTTTTGAAGGCTCCAATGATGGTACCCAGCTAGAGGAAGGCAGTAAAATGAGCCCAGAGAGAGGGGGTGCCCAAGAAGGACAGCAATCTGGCAGTCATGTTCCCCCAGCTGCAGCATACTGCCAGTTTTGCTCCAGTGATGAGGAGGGAGGGGATGATGAGGTCACTGACTCCATGTGGGTGCCTGATAGGAGAGAGGAGGAGGAGGCACATTACCAACGAGGCAGGATGCCCTCCAGGGGCTAGCTTAAGGGCAGCACACTGACTGCATCACACCACAGAGCTCCGCATGTGCAGGGCACTGCTGTCTCTGCGTGTTATTCCAAAAGTTCTTTGGTGTGGGCCTTTTTTGAGACGAGTGTATCAGATCCCACCGCTGCTATTTGCAACATATGTCTCAAGCGTATCTCTCGTGGCCAAAACATCTCCCGCTTGGGCACCACATGCTTGACCAGACATATGTTGACCTGCCATGCAGTTCGTTGGCAAGCGTACCTAAAAGACCCACACCAAAGAACAAAGAGGACCTCTCCTTGCTCCTCATCAGCTGGGATCTCAAACCCCACTATACCTTCAGTCCTCTCTGAGACCTGCACTGAGAGGAATGAAGGTGTAGAATTAGGTGTGTCACAGCCAAGTACTTGCGGGCAATCTGCTATCTGTACACCGACGTCAGATTGTACCAGGCAAATTTCCCTGCCCCAGCTGCTGCACCGCCGAAAGAAGTTCGCTCCCAGCCATCCACATGCCCAGCGGTTGAATGCTAGCTTGGCTAAATTGCTAGCACTTCAACTGCTGCCTTTTCAGTTGGTAGACTCTGCCCCCTTCCGTGAGTTTGTGGAATGTGCGGTTCCTCAGTGGCAGGTTCCCAAATGCCACTTTTTCTCACGGAAGGCGACTCCGGCTCTCTACCGGCATGTGGAAGGCAATGTCTTGGCCTCGTTGGACAGGGCAGTCAGCGGTAAGGTGCATATTACCGCTGACTCATGGTCCAGCAGGCATGGACAGGGATGTTACCTATCTTTCACCGCGCACTGGGTGACTCTTCTGGCAGCTGGGAAGGATGCAGGACAGGGTGCAATAGTGTTGGAGGTTGTTCTGCCACCATGCCTCCAAAATACTACTAGTGATGATTCTGCCACACCTCTCTCCTCCACTCCCTCCTCTTCTTCTTCCTCCATGGCCTCTTCCTGTGCTGATTTGACTTCGGAACCAGCGGTGCTCTGTAGGCTTTCAAGGGGCTACGCAAGCACGCAGGCCAAAAGATGCCATGCGGTGCTTGAGCTGGTGTGCTTGGGGGACAGGAGCCACACTGGGGCAGAGATTCTGTCAGCTCTGCAGGGGCAGGTTCAGAGGTAGTTGACCCCATGGCAGCTTAAGGCAGGTATGGTGGTTTGCGACAATGGCACCAACCTCCTCTCCGCCCTCCGACAGGGACAACTGACCCATGTGCCCTGGTAGTGCAGCGGTTCTTGGGCAGGTACCTGGGCTTACAGGATGTCCTGAGGCAGGCCAGGAAAGTCTGTGTGCATTTCCGCAGGTAATATAATGCCAGTGCTCGGCTGGCTGACCTTCAAAAGGAATTTAACCTGCCCGAGAACTGCCTAATCTGTGACATGCCCACCAGGTGGAACTCAACGTTGGCCATGCTGCAGCGGCTGCACACACAGCAGAGGGCCATCAATGAGTACCTGTGCGACTATGGCACCAGGACAGGGTCAGGGGAGCTTTTTTTTTTTCCCCACGCCAGTGGGCCATGATCAGGGATGCATGCACTGTCCTGTCACCAATTGAGGAGGCCACGAGGATGGTGAGCAGTGACAGTGCATGCATCAGTGACACTGTCCCCCTTGTCCACCTGTTGGAGCACACGCTGCGTGGAATAATGGACAGGGCACTTGAGGCAGAACAGAGGCAGGAAGAGGAGGACTTCCTTAGCTCTCAAGGCCCCCTTTATCCAGACAGTGTTCCTGCGTGCCCGCCGATCACACAGGAAGATGATGATGAGGAGGAGGAGGATTGTGTCAGCATGGAGGTGGAGCCTGGCACTCAGCATCAACTGCAGTCTTTAAGGGATCATTTACAGTCCAAGAAACCCATGGACTTGTACGTGGCTGGAAGGAGATGGCTGCGGATCATGTCATCCTTAGTGACCCAGAGGACACCGGACCGAATGCCTCAGCAAACCTACGCTGCATGGCCTCCCTGATCCTGTAAAGCCTGCGGAAGGATCCTCGTATTCGTGGTATCAAGGAGAGGGATCAATACTGGCTGGCAACCCTCCTTGAGCCACGTTACAAGGGTAAGGTTGCGGACCTTATCTTGCCGTCGCAGAGGGAACAGAGGATGAAATATCTTTGGGAGGCCTTGCAGAAAGGTCTGTGCAACGCGTTCCCAGAGACTGGGAGGTTACAAACTCCTGTTCCTGGGCAACGTGTTGCTGAGGCTTCGTTCAGTCAAAGAAGGAGCGGTGGAGAAGGTGGCCATCTGACCGATGCGTTCAGACAGTTTTTTAGTCCGCAGCCCCAAGGTATGATCGGTTCCAGCAATCATCGCCAGCGTCTGTTTTACATGGTGCAGGAATACCTAGGGGCAAGATCTGACTTGGACACCTTTCCCACTGAAAATCCTCTGGGTTACTGGGTCTTGAGGATGGATCACTGGCCAGAGGTTGCACAGTATGCAATTGAGCTACTGGCCTGTCCTGCATCCAGCGTTCTTTCAGAACGCACATTCAGTGCTGCTGGAGGTTTTGTAACCGATCACATGGTGAGCCTGTCCACCGACTCGGTCGATCAACTGACCTTCATAAAAATGAATCAGTCTTGGATCACTGCCAGCTACCAAGCACCTGATGCTGATGTAACCGAATAATTTTTTTTTAAATGTCAGATCAAGACTGCCTATGCTGATGCTGAGTGACTATCCTGTTATGCTGAGTGACTATCCTCTTCCTCCTCAATGATCATGCTGATAGCTTGTAAGAATATTTTTGGTTCTGGGCGCCGCCGCCAGTGGCTAAGGCCCAATTTTTCAGCCCCTGTTTAACAGGGGCGTGTAATTACAATTTTTGGTGCAATATTTTGCAAGGAGGGTTCGTTGCTGCACTCAACTAGAGTATTTGTGAGGGGTTGCAGTGTTGTGGCACCAGTGCCTAAGTCCCAATTTTTCATCCCCTGTTTAACAGGGGAGTGTAATTACAATTTTTGATGCAATACTGCAGCAGGGCTTGTTCCTGCGCTCCAACTAGAGTATCTGTGAGGGGTTGCAGTGTTGTGGCACCAGTGCCTAAGGCCCAATTTTTCTGCCCCTGTTCAACAGGGACATGTAATTACAATTCTTGATCTAATATCTCATAGCAGGGCCCATTCCTGCGCCCACCAAGAGTAACTGTGAGGACTTACAGTGTTGTGGCACCAGCACCACCAAAGGCCCAATTTTTCTGCCACTGTTCAACAGGTGCATGTGATTACAATTCTTGATCTAGTATTTCACAGCAAGGCCCATTCCACCTCCCACCAAGAGTAACTGTGAGGACTTACAGTGCTGTGGCAACACCACCACCACCACCACCAAAGGCCCAATTGTTCTGACCCTGTTCAACAGGGGCATGTAATTACAATTCTTGATCTAATATTTCACAGCAGAGCCCGTTCCTGCACCCACCAAGAGTAACTGTGAGGACTTACAGTGTTGTGGCAACACCAACACCTAAGGCTCCAATTTCTGCAGAGTATATAGGCCAGGCCCCTACTTTCAAACATCCAACTTACAAACGACTCCTACT
Organism: Aquarana catesbeiana; assembly: GCF_042186555.1. Lineage (NCBI taxonomy): Eukaryota > Metazoa > Chordata > Amphibia > Anura > Ranidae > Aquarana > Aquarana catesbeiana. The sequence continues at coordinate 54,380,245 of NC_133325.1, forward strand.
TGCAAACGGAAGGAGACAACAGGAAGTGAGAGGAAATCTACCCCTAGTAAGAGTTAATATGGGAAAAACGTGTCTCCTTTCAACTGATGCTTTATCAATCCTTGTTTCACTAAAAACCCCAAATTGTCAAAAAACATTTGTCACTGGGACAGAAAGTGAGGTAAAATTTTCTGAAGAGGTGCACAGACAGCAAAACAAATGTCACAGGGGTGATAACCCTTCTCTATGTTTTCCAAAAAGCTTAAAAATAGATTTTTTGGCTGGAGCTACACTTTAAAAATGTACCAGTTCAAAATTACAAACAGATTCTACTTCACAACAAACCTACAGTCCCTGTCTTGTTTGCACCGCCTGTATACTGCTGTTCAAGAGGGCCTGGGGCCCCGCGACTTTCCTTTTTTTAATTTGGGTGCGGGGTTCCCCTTAATATCCATACAAGACCCAAAGGGCCTGGTAATGGACTGGGGGGTACCCATGCCGTTTGTCTCACTGATTTTCATCCATATTACTGGGACCGGACATTACATTAAAGCCGCAAGCAGTTTTAAATGACTTTTATTCCTTTAAAAATGTCATTTTGTGCAGGGATTGTTCTAAGCACGGAAAACACGCGCCACTTTACAGGCATACTATAGACACCCCCCAGGTACGATATATAAAGGAATATTTCACTTTTCTTTTTTCACTTTAAGCATCATTAAAATCACTGCTCCCGAATAAATGGCCGTTTTTAAAACTTTTTTTTGCATTGATACATGTCCCCTGGGGCAGGACCCGGGTCCCCAAACCCTTTTTAGGACAATACCATGCAAATTAGCCTTTAAAATTAGCACTTTTGATTTCAAACGTTCGAGTCCCATAAACTTCAATGGGGTTCTAACGTTCGTGCAAATTTTCGATCCGTTCGCAGGTTCTGGTACGAACCGAACCAGGGGGGGTGTTTGGCTCATACCTACTGTTAAATAGACAATGGTTCATCTGAGGTCTTGTGCATTTCCAGGCAATGCACTGAGTTAACTGCGACTGTGTAAATCTCACTGAAGGTAATCAATTCATCTTATGTGTCATCAGATAAATGTAACAGAAAAAAAGATAACTTGGAAGCAGCTGTCACAGTGATTTTTAGCATGGATGCCAATCTCTTACAATATTTCCAAGACACACATTATTGGTAAACAGTAAAGCTTGAGTTTGACATTTATTTTTCGCATTTTATATATATATATATATATATATATATATATATATATATATATATATATATATACACAGTGTATGTGTGTATATATATATATATATATATATATATATATATATATATATATATATATGCATACATATATATATATATACACACATATACAGTGTATATATATATATATATATATATATATATATATATGCACTATATTACCAAAAGTATTCCCAGAAGAGTTAAGGTTGTTATAGCTGCAAAGGGTGGGCCAACTCAATATTGATTGAACCCTACGGACTAAGACTGGGATTAAAGTTCATTTGCATGTAAAGGCAGGTGTCCCAATACTTTTGGTTATATATATATATATATATATATATATATATATATATATATATATATATATATATAATTCAATCCTACATTCCTAGATAGGTGCTGAGTTAGGTCAATTTAGTGCTGGGCTCACTGTAATAGGGCGTACACACGGTCGGACTTTGTTCGGACATTCCGACAACAAAATCCTAGGATTTTTTCCGACGGATGTTGGCTCAAACTTGTCTTGCATACACACGGTCACACAAAGTTGTCGGAAAATCTGATCGTTCTGAACGCGGTGACATAAAACACGTACGTTGGGAATATAAACGGGGCAGTGACCAATAGCTTTCATCTCTTTATTTATTCTGAGCATGCGTGGCACTTTGTCCGTCGGATTTGTGTACACACGAGCGGAATTTCCAACAACGGATTTTGTTGTCGGAAAATTTTATCTCCTGCTCTCCAACTTTGTGTGTCCGAAAATCCGATGAAAAATGTCCGATGGAGCCCACACACAGTCGGAATTTCCGACAACACGCTCCGATCGGACATTTTCCATCGGAATATCCGACCGTGTGTACGGGGCATTACTGTGTGGGTAGCTGTGTGTGATTATTCTGCTCTGTTCTGTGTTTTACTGCCTGCAGGATTGACTGCTATCCCCCTGTTTTACTTGGAAAGGTTCTGGAAGATGGAGAGCAGGGAGAGTCAAATCAGCAGCTGTTTTCTTACTGACCATCTCTCTGGAGCTGTCCTTCACAGTAGTACATTTTTGCACTACATGTTTCAAGTCTTTTTGGTTGATTGATCCCAAAGACTAAGACATTTTATGACTTCAGTGCATCATGGCTCTGCCCCTAAGGGGTCTTTAACATGATCCCTGCACTAACAATGTAATGAATAGAGCAGCGCCACTCTCTGCATCACTGTTAACCACCCATCGCTGGGAGAAGAGACAAAGAAGAGACAACCCTGTGTGTCACTTGACAAAAGATTACTGGAAAATGTATTAATCAATTAAAAAGAAAATACTGTGGAAGGGCCTTCGGGGAGGAGGGAGATTGAAGTGGGCAGTCCGAGGTTTGACCTTAAAGTAGAAGTCCACCATAAAACTAAAATTCCTGCATCTACAGACATCAACGATCTAACACTAACCTATCTTTTTTTTTTTTTTTTTTTTTTATTTATTTAAATTTTCCAATACAAAAAATAAATAGCTCTCCTCCAACAGAGAGTCTACATCAACACTTTTTACAATAACATTCCATTATATACCCGCTTACATTTCCACCCCCCCTCCTCCCCCCTCTGACCCACCCCGGCCCCCCCTCTGCAGATGGTCATCGTAATGCTAAATAGGGTACTCCTGTTGTAACTGGACTATCCAAAATCCCCTCCCCATCAGTCCCTCCTTGTAACCTCCTCCAGATAGCTCCAAGAGCTTTTATACTTCCGCCATACTGCCCATTTATCCACTCGGCCCTCCCCCTCTTCCAGATAGACTCCCTCACTATCCACACCCTCCATGTTATATATTTCATTTATACAGAAGAGCCAGTCTCGAATGTTTAGGCTACCTGGATCCAGCCAGTTCCTCGCAATCTGCCTCTTGGCCGAGTCCAGCAAAATGGGTACTATAGATTTTTGATATTGCTTGATGGGCTCTTCCGTACCGTGAAACAAACAAACCCATGGATCTTCTACCACGGTTTTACCCGTGATGACTTTAGTTAGTTTTATTATTTTTTCCCAGAAAATTTTGATGACAGCGCACTCCCACCAAATATGCGCCATCGTCCCCACAGCCCCACACCCCCTCCAACATTTCTCCGATTTTGCCGAGTCAAACTTGCTTATTTTGTCTGGGGTGGCATACCACCTTGCTAGGCATTTAAAATTTATCTCTGTCCTCTTACTATCTACTGCTGATTTATGTAACATCTTCAGAATCTTTCCTAATGTGAAATTACTACACCGTGACCCTAACTCCCTTTCCCATGCCTTAATATACTGGGGCACCTCCAGCTCCTCCCTCTCACTCAGAATTTTATAAATTTGAGAGACCAGGCCCCTCGGTTGCTCCCTCTCACAGAGCTGCTCAAGGGGTCTGTACTCTTCCCTACTTCTGAGTGGTTTCGGCAATTTCCCGATGAAAAGAGACAGCTGGAGGTACCTCCATGGATCAATAGAGAAATTCTCAGACCTATCTTTTAACTCAGAATACGTGCATATTTTCCCTTCTCTAATTACATCTTTTAATTGTATACTGTTCCTTTTAATCCAATTCCCTCCCACCTCCCTCCTCCCCGGTTCAAAAAAAAATATTCTCTTTCAGATATATCAAAGGTGAATTATAAGTCCACTTATTCTGGGTGTGGACCTGGTCCCAAAACTTTAAAGCATTATGTGTTAGTGCCGCCGTTTCTGTGCTCAGTGTTCTAAACTTGGGAGGGTTCCAAATTATGTGCTAACACTAACCTATCTAACCCTGTGAAGAAAAAAATCAATATACATACGTTTTCTGCAGGCCATCCAACCCGATCCCACGCTGAGCTGTCGGGTGACGGATGCAGAAGACACATCCATCAACGGAAGCACCATAGTAACTCTGGTTGACGTCACTCCCCATTCATTTCACAGCCTTTGTTGGCAGTGTCCTCTGCAGAACTTCCGCTGCTGGGGATTGGGTTAGATTGGCTTCAGAAATGTTATGTATACTGATTTCTTCTTTTCAGGGCTAGATAGGTTAGTGTTAGAATGTGCATGTCTGTAGATGCAGGGATTTTAGTTTCAGGGTGGACTTACACTTTAAGCATCTGCATCTCTTGCATTATTTGTACCACTTCTGTTGTCACCACGCCAGTAAAGAGCATCTCCAGTTGCTGAAGGACTTGTTCTGAAATCTCCTTTCAAGACTAGATCCTTCCATCAACCATGGATAAAGACTAGAAGCACCATGTATAGACTCAGTTGATCTGTTAAAGCTCCCTTTAAACCCCTAAAATAGATTCAGATTTAGATTCAGCTTTAGATTGACTTTAAAACATCCTTTTATAATATCGACATTATGTCATAACATCTGGACCTTAACTCTGCTACGAAATCAGTTAAACTTCACACAAAAGATGACAAGTTCCTATGAGATGGTAATCTGGCAGGAGATAAGGAGACAGACGTGGAAAGTTTGTGAGTTTACTGCAGTGATAACGGCACAAATCGTTTATGACTATTAATACTAATTAGATAAAATAATGTTACTGCTAAAGCTGTCTAAGTTAATTTTATAACGTCAAAGTAAATTTGTCATGAAAGTGGCCATTTTGAATAATTGTTTGTTGGGAGCTCTACCCATTAAACTCTGTAGAGGCCCCTAGGCAGTCGATACCTTGGGGCAGGGCCGTAGATAAGGGGGTACCACCAGTCCTCCTGTAAGGGGCCCAGGCCAGCAGGGGGACCCAGGCAGCAGGGTAAATCATATGTAGGTAGGGAGGGTGATCGGCAGCTGAAAGCTTGCTTCCTCTCCTCTCCCCCCCCGCTGGCTTTCAGCTGCTGCAGAGAGGGACATTTAGAGGATCAGTTCCAGTAATTGCCCTGCCCCCAACCGCACCTATCACCCTCACTCTGCACCATAGGTTTCCTCCTGCTGCCCAAGCCCCCCTGTTAACCCCCCACCCCCACAGTGCTGCCGGCTTCCCTCCTCTCTGTTCTGCCGGAAGCTGCAAGCACACAATAGGATCCTTCAGAATGGACAGTGGGGGAAGGGTCAGGTAAATATGTCATATTAACCAGCCCCTTCCTTCCCTGAATTAACACAATTAGTGATCAGTACCGATCACTCACTCTGTTCATTCATTACTGAAGCATAGTAAACTGTGTTTAATTGGGGGGCTGTCAGGTTGGCTGAATGGGGCCCTGTAGTTTCTAACAGCAGCCCTGCGTTGGGCCTCCTCTTGAAGGTTTCTGAAGGTTTCTCATGTACACACCCTAGTGGGAAAGCATTGAACTAAGTAGTGCACACGTGGCTCAATGGCCTTTTTTTACCGCCCCCTGACCGCCTGTCTGAAAGAGCCCTTCTTGAAACAGGAATAGAGAGAAGCTTTTTTAATGGATATACCTTTGGTATTGAAAACTCTAAAAGAAAATGTACTTTTGTCGCTGCCTGATGTGTCCTTCCGAAAGAAAGTAAAAGCAAATATCACCAATGGGACACAGATAACAATAAACAAACAATCTGGTGTTTTAACCATTTCCTACTCTTTAAAAATAATAGTTAAAAAGAGAAAATGGAAAAAATTGACTTTCCAGGCACTAATTATACTGTAGAAAAAAATATATAATTTTTATTAAACACATAATACAAGAAAAAAACATTAAAATATTGCAAAATAATATTTTAATGTTTTTTTTCTTGTATTATGTGTTTAATAAAAATTATATATTTTTTCTATAATTGGTGCCTGGAAAGTTAATTTTTCCATTTTTTTCTATTTAACCATTGACGTTTAGGACGTTACACTGCGCTACCAGAAACTCCCACAGTCCCATCCTGTGTTGGAGTGTGGAAAACTTCTTGATTCATCTCTTTAAAAAAATAGTCTGGGCTTTACATACATACCTAAAATTAAAATGTTCATATGCTATATGTCCTATTTAGAGTACCTGGCTTAAATAAACATATATTTTATATATATATATATATATATATATATATTTTTTTTTTTTTTTAATTTTTTATTGATGAATATTTTAGTGCGGAACCTAGTGCGAATTGCACAGGAGCCCTGTGCGTCTTTTGGTTCATTTCAGGTCCGAATTCAGCCCAACATCAGGCTGAAATCGGACCTGAAACGGTGAATGGAGACGCAGCGGTTCACGACAACGACAACTTGTTATGTGTATAAATGACACCTGCCCACAGAATATCTTTCTTCCATTTAAAACTCACCATCATAGGCAAGACCAAAGAGCTGTCAAATGAGGTCAGGGACAAGATTGTAGACCTGCACAAGGCTTGAATGGGCTACAAGACCATCAGAAAGAAGTTTGGTGAGAAGGAAATAACTGTTGGAGTGATTATACGCAAATGGAAGAAATACAAAATAACCATCAATCACCCTCGGTCTGGAGCTCCATGCAAGATTTTGCCTCATGGGGTAATGGGATGATCAAGAGAAAAGTGAAGGATCAGCCCATAACTACATGGGAGGAGCTTAAGAATGATCTCAATGCAGTTGGGACCGCAGTCACCAAACAAATCAATGGTAACACAATAAGGCTGCCATGGATTGAAATCCTGCAGTGCCCACAAGGTCCCTTTCCTCAAGAAGGCACATGTACAGGCCTGTCTGAAGTTTGCCAATGAACATCTAAATGATTCAGAGAATGATTGGGAGAAAGTGCTGTGGTCAGATGAGACTAAAATGAAGCTCTTTGGCAATAACTCGACTCACCGTGTTTGGAGGAAAAAAAGGGCTGACTATGACCCTAAAAACACCATCCCTACAGTCAAGCACGGAGGTGGAAACATTGCTTTTGGGCTGTTTCTCTGCTAAAGGTACAGGCTGACTGTGCCGCATTGAGAGGCCAATGGATGGGGCCATGTATTGTAAAATTTTGGATGAGAACCTTCTTCCCTCACCCAGAACAATGGGTGGCAGATGGGTCTTCCAGCATGACAATGACCCAAAACATACCACCAAGGCAACAGGGCTTCTTGAGCAAAAGGAGTGGCTCAAGAAGAAGCACATTAAGGTCATGGAGTGGCCTAGCCAGTCTCCAAACCTTAATCCTATATAAAATTTATGAACGGAGTTGAAACTTTGAGTTGCCAAGTGAGAGCCAAGAAACCTTAAGGATTTAGAGAAGATCTGTAAAGAAGAATGGACTAAAATTCCTCCTAAGAAGTATAGAAACCTGCTAACCAACTACATGAAACGTCTTACCTCTGTGCTTGCCAACAAGGGTTTCTCCACTCATTTTATCCACTGAACTGAAAAGAATATGGAGAAGAGATGGGTTTGCTTTAAGAGCATATTAAAAAAGGGCATTAGCCAATGTATCCCATTGGGTAATAAATTTAAAAGAGCGAACAAAAGCCCTGGATGGCTTAACTTCAATGTAAAAATGCATATAAAAGCAAAGGAGAAGGCCTTCAAAAAATACAAGGTTGAGGGATCATCATCAGCATTCAGACTTTATAAAGAATGCAACAAGAAATGTAAGGGTGCAATTAGGACGGCTAAGATAGAACATGAAAGACGCATAGCGGAGGAGAGCAAAAAAAATCCAGACCATAGACAGACCATATTGGCCCCATAAAGAATGAGGAATCTCCTCAGTCTTCACGAGTGAATCGGGGGGCTTCAGTAACCAAAACTGCAGTGTTTATCCTCATGACACAACACAGGAAGCACCTCCATGGTTAACAGAGGACAGAATTAAAATTAGACTTGAGAAACTTAACGTTAATAAATCACCGGGACCAGATGGCTTGCATCCGAGGGTACTTAGGGAACTCAGTCAAGTGATTGCCAGACCGTTGTTCCTAATTTTTACAGACAGTCTACTGACTGGAATGGTACCAGCTGATTGGAGAAAAGCCAATGTAGCACCAATATTTAAAAAGGGCCCAAAATACATCCCTGGGAATTACAGACCAGTTAGCCTAACATCAATAGTATGTAAACTCTTGGAGGGGATGATAAGGGACTATATACAAGATTTTAGTAATAAGAACGGTATCATTAGCAGTAATCTGCATGGATTCATGAAGAATCGTTCTTGCCAAACCAATCTACTAACCTTCTATGAGGAGGTGAGTTGCCATCTAGATAAAGGAAGGCCCGTAGACGTGGTGTATCTGGAATTTGCAAAAGCATTTGACACAGTTCCCCATAAACGTTTGCTGTACAAAATAAGGTCCGTTGGCATGGACCATAGGGTGAGTACATGGATTGAAAACTGGCTACAAGGGCGAGTTCAGAGGGTGGTGATAAATGGGGAGTACTCGGAATGGTCAAGGGTGGGTAGTGGGGTTCCCCAGGGTTCTGTGCTGGGACCAATCCTATTTAATTTGTTCATAAACGACCTGGAGAATGGGATAAACAGTTCAATCTCTGTATTTGCAGACGATACTAAGCTAAGCAGGGCAATAACTTCTCCGCAGGATGTGGAAACCTTGCAAAAAGATCTGAACAAATTAATGGGGTGGGCAACTACATGGCAAATGAGGTTCAATGTAGAAAAATGTAAAATAATGCATTTGGGTGGCAAAAATATGAATGCAATCTATACACTGGGGGGAGAACCTCTGGGGGAATCTAGGATGGAAAAGGACCTGGGGGTCCTAGTAGATGATAGGCTCAGCAATGGCATGCAATGCCAAGCCGCTGATAACAAAGCAAACAGAATATTGGCATTAAAAAGGGGATCAACTCCAGAGATAAAACGATAATTCTCCCACTCTACAAGACTCTGGTCCGGCCGCACCTGGAGTATGCTGTCCAGTTCTGGGCACCAGTCCTCAGGAAGGATGTACTGGAAATGGAGCGAGTACAAAAGAAGGGCAACAAAGCTAATAAAGGGTCTGGAGGATCTTAGTTATGAAGAAAGGTTGCGAGCACTGATCTTATTCTCTCTGGAGAAGAGACGCATGAGAGGGGATATGATTTCGATATACAAATACCATACTGGTTACCCTACAATAGAAATAAAACGTTTTCGCAGAAGAGAGTTTAACAAGACTCGCGGCCACTCATTAAAATGAGAAGAAAAGAGGTTTAACCTTAAACTACTTAGAGGGTTCTTTACTGTAAGAGCAGCAAGGATGTGGAATTCCCTTCCACAGGCGGTGGTCTCAGCGGGGAGCATTGATAGCTTCAAGAAATTATTCGATAAGCACCTGAATGACCAAAGCATACAGGGATTTACGATGTAATACTGACACATAATCACACACATAGGTTGGACTTGATGGACTTGTGTCTTTTTTCAACCTCACCTACTATGTAACTATGTAACTGCAACTCAATTTATAACATTTGTACTGTGTGGTTTTTTTCTGGATTTTTGGTTGATATTCTGTCTCTATTATTAAAAATCCACCTATGATAAAAATTATAGACCCTTCATTTCTTTGTGAGTGGGCAAACTTACAACATTCTGCAGGGGATCAAATAATTATTTTCCCCACTCTATACCCACACTCTCTTGCATTCCTCAGACACCTGGTGATAAGAGAATTTGCTTATTGTTGATGCTGAGGCGGGTTGTAATGGAAAATAAAAGAGATTACAGAAATTCCTGGGCCTGCTGGAAGAATTCATATTGAAATCATGTTTTTCTAAAACATTTGTGTTGTCACTCATTGCTATTTTTGCACAGTGCAACTCATGTTTGCTTTCTGCAATATATATATATATATATATATATATATATATATATATATATATATATATATATATATATATATATATATATATATATATATATATATATATATATATATATTTTTTTTTTTTTTTTTTTTTTTTTCTCAACTCTAAGTTTTTTTTTAGGGTAGACACAAATCATTCTTGTGTAACATTGAGAAAAAAACTTGTATTTATATGTGTGCATCAGTTCTGAAGAGCTAACACTTGATTTGACTATTTGCTGCTAATTCACCATCACATTATTTGTTGCAGTTACACATGAAATATCCCACTCCTTAATAGTAAACCCAGTCTGCAGTGACAATTACTATATCTGTCATGTAGTAAATGTTACACTTGTTATCCACCTTTGTTTGAATGTCCCTTTACTTGACCATTCTTTTATACATTTGTCTCTATAAACCTCTCAGTTGATCATGTAGGGATCTGCTGCCCTCAGCTGCTAATATCATAGTGTTATGTATTATTATGTATGCACTTCCTGTCCCTGGGTTGTTGGCTTTGAAACCCTGGAAGGCGGAAGTGGAGAGAGAGAGACAGAAATAGAGAACTGAGCCACATGGTCTTATACACATAGGGGCTACTACTGCTGCTCTATTTTCACCCAGATCAGAAGCAAAGTATTCCTACTGTATGTTCTTTTACAAAAGTCAAGTATTCCTATGTTCTGATAGTTAAACTGTAGCTGCCCATAGCTTCTTGAGTGTATAGCGAAATGTTTGTGACAGACTTATTTCTATCCTGTTGTTATTATTTCACATGCACAGTGCCAGATATCGAGGTCTGTGCTACTATATGTGTAGTGTCACCTTTGAGTATATTGGTAGGTAAACCTGTATATAAATATAGTTTATAAGCAGCTAATGTTATTCTAGTTAGCCCTGTTCCTACTGGCATGGGCTTCTATAGCTAGTTTTAGCGTAGGGCTCAATAACTAGCATACAGTAGGCTAGAGCCAGGTTGGGCAATAGGTGGCCACTTCAGGATCATTAGCTTAAAGGCTTGGTTGCATGTCAGATTAGAAGCTATTAGGGAGGGACTAAAGTGCAGAGTAGATAGGTTGACTCTGAGACCCAGTGCCACACCACAGTTTCTGACGGTGAGAAGCTCCATTCCAGTCTGGTTGGACAACAGTTGGAGGTTCTCCTCATGACTGCAGATCTTGTTTTCAGCCTCCAACACAAAAACAGATGCTACATCATCCTTTTCCCCCTGCCACTGGACTGGACTGCAATATTCATCTGGATGTATCTCTGTTAATAACTGTATATAACCAGGAATATGTGCACAATTGCACCAGGGCTCCTTTTGGGCACTTTGATGATAATACCTGTTTATACATTGGATGTATGTACTGTTAATAATCTCTTTTTTATATAAAGTTTGTATTATTTCTATTTCTATGTGTGCAGCGATATACTTATGGTTAATATGATAAGCTGGTTGCAGTAGTTCTGCTCCCAATTACTTTGTTAAGATTACCGATTAATTTTCCTCTGTTCACAGGTGGGTGGAAGCACTGCTAACTTTATTATCATGCCCACTCTTCCACTTAGTGAAGGTTCTGGTTCTCTTATTTACCTACAGGTTTAGCGCACTATCCTGTGTGGGAAAGGCAATTTCTCATAGCCCCCAAAAGAGGGCTAGAATTGTTTCAGGTGATCTTTTATTCAAAAAACATTGTTTGACTCAAGAAGAATTTGGTCAGATTTGGAAATTGGGTTGGATTCTCCATCTGGATAGATTACCACTTTTTTCATGAAAATTAGTTTATTTGTTCGTAGATTGAAATGATCCTTTGGTTCTATTTATTCCTGGAAGATCCAATCATTTTATTGAAGCAATCATTGTGTCAAACTATTTTATTGCTATTTGTATAGGCTAGTAATTGTTGCCTCCCATGGGACTTTATATGGCAAAATATACAAAATAAATAAAATGTGATAGATTTTATCATATGCAATTTAAAAAAATGTACGTAAAAAAAAACACAATCTTAGCAGAGTGATGCATCTTTTTAAAAAATGAAAAAAGGGGGCACAATATGTGGCCACTTTTCTTGAGATTGTGGCCTCCTCATCCCAGGTCAGGAGTAAGTTTATTAAATAGTGTGTGGTATAGTTAGTTAGGGTCGCTGCACCCTTTAAGAGGCAAGAATAGAAGTATTCAGGAGGAACCAATGAGGGCACAGGGAAATTTCTGGAAGTAAGAGGATAGGCTATAAAAGGGCCAGCAGGAGAGGGGTTTTCCCTCTTTTCCGGTGGACAGTGAAGAAGATTGGATCTCTGAAGATTGGAGATCGCTTTCTTACCGTTGCTGCCTGTGATGGAAGCCTTAGTGATGCAGTTGCTGGAGAAGGCGGGTAGCGCAGGAGGGGAGTCATGGCTGCGACACTGTCTGGCATTAGCCCCGGAGGAGGAGGCTCAGCCTGAAGAGAATGAAGGAGTCGGCTTGGCTGTGGGCAGCGAGCAGACTTATGCTACTGGCGCGGGGCGGAGAGTGCAAGAACCCGCCTGCGTGAGAGAGCGAGGAGACGCGCGCCTCCGTAACGAAGCAGTCAGGCTGTGGAAGAAGCTGAAGCGGCTCGTGTGCCACAGGGAAGGTCGGAAGAAGATGGCGGCAGCGTGGCAGCATGGGGCCACCGCGGCAGCAAGAAGAGGTGGACTTGTTCAGTCGCCAGCAGGGAGAGGCGGACGGCGGGGCCAGCTCCAGCAGCCCGCAAAAGACATGAGGGGGAGAGGGCTGCGCTGCAGTCCCCCTGGCAGCATGCTGCTCGGTAAGGTGACCTGCAAGTCGTGCCGCCCCTAGTGTGAACCGAGCCTTAGGATATCATTTAAATGTGTCAGTTAAACACAAAATCTGGAAAGGGGAATACAGTCAGGTCCATAAATATTGGGACATCGACACAATTCTAATCTTTTTGGCTCTATACACCACCACAATTGATTTAAAAATGAAACGAACAAGATGTGCTTTAACTGCAGGCTTTCAGCTTTAATTTACATCCAAATCAGGTGAACGGTGTAGGAATTACAACAGTTTGTATATGTGCCTCCCCCTTTCAAGGGACCAAAAGTAATGGGACAGATTAACAATCATTCATCAAACTTTCACTTTTTAATTCTTGGTTGCAAATCCTTTGCAGTCAATTACAGCCTGAAGTCTGGAACGCATAGACATCACCAGACGCTGGCTTTCATCCCTGGTGATGCTCTGCCAGGCCTCTCCTGCAACTGTCTTCAGTTCCTGCTTGTTCTTGGGGCATTTTCCCTTCAGTTTTTTCTTCAGCAAATGAAATGCATGCTCAATCGAATTCAGGTCAGGTGATTGACTTGGCCATTGCATAACATTCCACTTCTTTCCCTTAAAAAACTCTTTGATTGCTTTCGCAGTATGCTTCGGGTAATTGTCCATCTGCACTGTGAAGCACCATCCAATGAGTTATGAAGCATTTTGCTGAATATGAGCAGATAATATTGCCCAAAACACTTCAGAAGTCATCCTGCTCCTTCTGTCAGCAGTCACATTATCAATAAATACAAGAGAACCCGTTCCATTGGCAGCCATACATGCCCACACCATGACACTACCACCACCATGCTTCACTGATGAGGTGGTATGCTTTGGATCATGAGCAGTTCCTTTCCTTCTCCATACTCTTCTCTTCCCATCACTCTGGTATAAGTTGATCTTGGTCTCATCTGTCCATAGGATGTTGTTCCAGAACTTTGAAGGCTTTTTTAGATGTTGTTTGCCAAACTCTAATCTGGCCTTCCTGTTTTTGAGGCTCACCAATGGTTTACATCTTGTGGTGAACCCTCTGTATTCACTATGGTGAAGTCTTCTCTTGATTGTTGACTTTGACACACATACACCTACCTCCTGGAGAATGTTCTTGATCTGGCCAACTGTTGTGAAGGGTGTTTTCTTCACTAGGGAAATTGGTCAACCACCACAGTTGTTTTCCGTGGTCTTCCGGGTCTTTTGGTGTTGCTGAGCTCACCGGTGCGTTCTTTCTTTTTAAGAGTGTTCCAAACAGTTGATTTGGCCACACCTAATGTTTTTGCTATCTCTCTGATGGGTTTGTTTTGTTTTTTCAACCTAATGATGGCTTGCTTCACTGATAGTGACAGCTCTTTGGATCTCATTTTGAGAGTTGACAGCAACAGATTCCAGATGCAAATAGCACACTTGAAATGAACTCTGGACCTTTTATCTGCTCCTTGTAAATGGGATAATGAGGGAATAACATATACCTGGCCATGGAACAGCTGAGCAGCCAATTGTCCCATTACTTTTGGTCCCTTAAAAAGTGGTAGGCACATTTACAAACTGTTGTAATTCCTACACCGTTCACCCGATTTGGATGTAAATACCCTCAAATTAAAGCTGAAAGTCTGCAGTTAAAGCACATCTTGTTAGTTTAATTTCAAATCTATTGTGGTGGTGTATAGAGCCAAAAAGATTAGAATTCTGTCAATGTCCCAATATTTATGGACCTGACTGTATATTGATATTCTTTCTCTCCTGCCTTCTCATAAGAATTTAATGGCTAGACCAGAAAAGAGGGGTGAAGAGAGAGGCGAGGGGTAGAGGCGCAGGTCAATTCCCAGGTCCTTTAACCACTTGCCGATCGCCTCACGCAGATACAGTATACTGCGGCAGAATGGCACAGGCAGGGGCAGAGTAACGTATGGGTATGTTACTCGCCTCCCACAGGTGGGGGGGGCGCTTCACCCCCCCCGGTGCCCGAGGCGGTCGGCATCGCTTCAGGAGCGATCCGTGCTGAGGGGGAGGCCACTGATTCATGGGCACTCTATCGCGATCGCTCCTGGAAAATGGAATGCTTCCTCTGCTTCTGTAATGTAAACAGAAGCAGAGAAAGTGATGTCATCGCTCCTCGTGAAGCCTTTTTGTTCCGGCTTCCGAGAATAGAAGAGATCAAGTAAGTTTGCACCAACACTACACATACAGTAGAACACACAGGCACACTAATCAACCCCCAATCACACACAATCACCTCCCCTGCACCCCCTGTGACATCAATAGCAGTTTTTTTTTTTTTTTTTTACTGATTACTGCATTGGTGTCATTTGTGACTGTTATAAGTGGTAGGGCAGTTAGTGGTAGGCTCCTTTAGGTCTAGGGTACCCTCCTACCCCCCCTAATAAAGGTTTAGCCCCTTGATCACCTCCCAGTTAACCCCTGTCACCAGTGTCACTAAGCGATCTTATTTCTGATCGCCGTATTAGTGTCACAGGTGACGCTAGGTAGCCAGGTAAGTATTTAGGTTCACCCTCAGCTTTTTATAGCGTCGGGCACCTCCATATACTACCTAATAAAGGTTTTAACCCCCTGATTGCCCCCTAGTTAACCCTTTCACCAGTGATCACTGTATAACTTTTACGGGTGACGCTGGTTAATTATTTAGTTTTTTATAGTGTCAGGGCACCCGCCATTTATTACCTAATAAAGGTTTAACCCCCTGATTGCCCGGCGGGTGATACAAGTTAGGTTTTAGGGTCAGATAGGGTCTGCATCACCCCAGGCAGCGTCAGGTTAGCGCCAGTACCACTAACACCCACGCACCCAGTATACACCTCCCTTAGTGGTATAGTATCTAAAGGGATCAATATCTGATCTGATCAGATCTATACTAGCGTCCCCAGCAGTTTAGGGTTCCCAAAAACGCAGTGTTAGCGGGATCAGCCAAGATACCTGCTAGCACCTGCGTTTAGCCCAGCCCACCCAAGTGCAGTATTGATCGATCACTGTCACTTACAAAACACTAAACACACATAACTGCAGTGTTCTCAGAGTCAGGCCTGATCCCTGCGATTAACAGTTTTTTTGGTAGTGTTTGTTACATTTGCTGACAGTCTAGGAGCTTTTTTTTTCCTGTGAGTCTCACTACTGTATCAGTAAATTAAGAGCCCAAAATGGCAAATCGAAGGTACAGTAGTGAAGAGGCCTACACGTTTCTGAGCATGACAGATAGTGAAGAGGAAGTTACTCATCTGTCAGATTCAGGCTCAGAATACGATCCTGTAGACAACAGCGGCTCCATGACAGATAGCTCTGACGACGGAGTTGTGGTCCGTGCCAAGGTCAGGCATACCAGAGCCCGATCTTCTTCTGCTGTTGAGGTGCAAAAACCGCAGGGCTCTCGTATGGAGCAGAGAGCCAGTACTAGTGCCGCTATTCCTTCTGGTCAACTGGCAAGCACCAGCGGCCTAGTATACCCTGGTGGTAGTCAAACCAGCACTGCAGTAACACATGGTGACGTGGCGAGTCCCATGAGTACAGTTCAAGCTGGCGAGGTGGCAAGCACAAGTAGTGTCCCGCTCCCACCAAGAAGAAGACAAACATAGGCCTGTTGTGCCATAGTGCCCTTCCTGCTGCATTTGCCAATCCTAACTGGGAGCCCACCACTTCTGCAGCACCCGTACTGCCCCCATTCACTGGTCAACCCGGCATTCAGGTGGAAACAGTTGATTTTACTTCACTTGATTTTTATTCGCTGTTTTTCACCGAAGAGTAGCCGAGTGTTTGGGTACAGCATCACACACCTGCGCAATTGTCAGTTAAATTGACGCAGTGCCGTATCGCAAAAAAAATGATTGAAGTGCAATATTTCTATTATTACATTGTTATATAGAATAAAATAGTTCAACTCACCATAAGCAGAATCAGTCGGAGCCCAAGCGTGTCACTTGCCAATGTCACCTGCCTTCAGATGTGGATTGTCACTTGCCACGTCACTTGTCAGCGGATG
This sequence comes from Aquarana catesbeiana, assembly GCF_042186555.1. Taxonomy (NCBI): domain Eukaryota; kingdom Metazoa; phylum Chordata; class Amphibia; order Anura; family Ranidae; genus Aquarana; species Aquarana catesbeiana. The sequence goes on from NC_133325.1 coordinate 54,396,968, forward strand.
CAAGGTGTCACTTGTCAGCGGATGCAGGGTGTCACTTGTCAGCGGATGCAGGGTGTCACTTGTCAGCGGATGCAGGGTGTCACTTGTCAGCGATGCAGGGTGTCACTTGCCACGTCGCCTGCCACCGGGTCGAAGGGGCCCCGTCAGGTAGGATGTACGGGGGCCCCATTATTTCTAACATTCAGGGGCACATTCAGGGGGGTGGCAAACCCATTTCGCCGGCACCGATGCATATTTCACCTCGACTGATCTGGCTTGTGTACTCCTACTTCCTGGTAGCGGTGGAACGCACCATAGGGTGGACGTGATGTAATCAGCCGGAAATGATGTAAGACATGGGAGGCAACGCGGCCATCATTTCTGGCTGATGACATCACGTCCGCTCTATGGTGCGTTCCACCGCTATCAGGAAGTGGAAGTAAACACAAGCCTGATCGGTCCCCGTGAAATAAGCAGCGGTGCAGGCAAAACGGGCTGGCTAGCAGGCGGGAGTTTGCCGTGGATCCAGCCCTGCCCGCGGGGCCCCCTATTGGACGGGGCCCATGGGCTTGAGCCCAGTCAAGCCAAATTGTAAGTCCGGCCCTGGTGACACCCGTTATTATTGTCCCTCCTGTCCTGACAATCCTGGTCTTTGCATTGGTGAATGTTTTGAACGCTACCATACACTAGTTGAGTATTAGCGTAGGGTACAGCACTGCACAGACTAGGCACACTTTAACAGGGTCTCCCAAGATGCCATCGCATTTTGAGAGACCCAAACCTGGAACTGTTACAGTTACAACAGTTACAAAAAAAAAAAGTATAAAAAAAAAAAACACAAAAAAATATATTAAATAAAAAAAACAAAAATAGTTGTTGTTTTATTGTTCTCTCTCTCTCTCTTCTCTCTCTATTGTTCTGCTCTTTTTTACTGTATTCTATTCTGCAATGTGTTATTGTTATTATGTTTTATCATGTTTGCTTTTCAGGTATGTAATTTTTTTTTATATTTTACTGTTTACTGTGTTTTAGGTTTGTTTTCAGGTACGCCATTCAGCTGCAGCGCGGATTTATTTATCTTGACAGCAACAACGTTTGCTCCCACGCTGTCGGATTTCACCACCAAAAAAAGAGCATATATGCCAAAGCATGGGGGCAGCAGGGGCGAAGGAGCGATTTGCTCCTAACTTTTGCGGGCAGATGCCCCCATGCTTCGGCATATATATATATATATATTTTAGGCACAGATTGCGTTAAAAAATGTTTTTTTTTTTTGTATTAGCTTTGCAGGTATGGTATGTCTTAATGTTATACTGTAATGTTACTTTGTTTTATTGTTAACCATCATTTGCTTAGCAGGTACGCCATTCAGTTGCAGCGCGGATTTATTTATCTTGACAGCAACAGCGTTTGCTCCCAAGATACATAAAGCCGTGACTCCATCGCTGTAGGAGGTGATTTCACCACCACAGTTAAAAACAAAATGGTGCATGTATGCCCATCATTAGAAGTGGGTGGATGAAGGGAGGTATTCTAATGGTGGGCATACCCACCAATCAATCTCTTTTTTTCGTTCAGCCCACAGGCTGCATGGAAAAAAGATTACAATATATGCCCAAGAAAGACCAGCAACGTACTGGTATGTTGCTGGACTTTGAGTGGTTATACCAGAATGATGCCTGCGGGTTTAGGTTTCATCTTGGTATCATTCTTTTCAGCCAGCGGTCGGCTTTCATGTAAAAGCAACCCTAGTGGCTAATTAGCCTCTAGACTGCTTTTACAAGCAGTGGGAGGGAATGTCCCCCCCTCCCACCATCTTCCATGGTTTTCTCTGGCTTTCCTGTTCCAACAGGGAACCTAAGAATGCAGCCGGTGGTTCCGCCAGCTGACCATAGAGCTGATCAGAGACCAAAATGGCTCCAATCATCTCTATAGCCTAAGAAACCGGAAGCTACAAGCATTTCATGACTTAGATTTCGCCGGATGTAAACAGCACCATTGGGAAATTGGGAAAGCATTTTATCACACCGATCTTGGTGTGGCCAGATGCTTTGAGGGCAGAGGAGAGATCTAGGGTAGAGATAACAATAAAAATGATTAAAAAAAAAAAAATTAAAGGAACAGTTTAAAAATAAGATAAAAAAAGCAAAAAACATAATGAAAAAAAAAAGCACCCCTGTCCCCCCCTGCTCTCGTGCAAAGGCGAATGCAAGCGTCGGTCTAGCGTCAAATGTAAACAGCAATTGCACCATGCAGGTAACCTGTAAAGGCTTTTAAAGGCATTTAAAAATGTATATAGTTTGTTGCCACTGCACGTTTGTGCGCAATTTTAAAGCATGTTGTGTTTGGTTCCATGTACTCGGCCTAAAATAATCTTTTTACTGCATCAAACATTTGGGCAATATAGTGTGTTTTAGTGCATTAAAATTTTAAAAAATTTGTTTTTTCCCAAAAAAAAAATGCATTTGAAAAGTCGCTGCATAAATACTGTGCAAAAAAAAAAAAAAAAAAAAAAGAAACACCCACCATTTTAATCTGTAGGGCCTTTGCTTTAAAAAAATATATAATGTTTGGGGGTTCAAAGTAATTTTCTTCCATGAAAAAAAAGTCCATGAAATATTTTATTTTGTGACACAAGTTGCGGGAAAAATACAATTTTTTTTTTTTTTTTTGCACAAAGCTGTCACTAAATGATATATTGCTCAAACATGCCATGGGCATATGTGAAATTACACCCCAAAATACATTCTGTTGCTTCTCCTGAGTACGAAAAGTCAGTGGATCAGTTTCCCCAGGTGATACGGGATAAGTTGTGTAGGGAACTGGTGGAAGGGCGGATTGCAGGGCCTTTTGAGCACCCCCCCTTTAATTTTTGTATTTCCCCATTGGGAGTGGTGCCCAAGCGAGAGCCTAATGAATTTTGAATCATACACCATTCGTCCTTTCCAAAAGGTGATTTACTGAACGATGATATCGATGGAAATTTATGTTCAGTTTCTTACGCCACGTTTGAGGAGGCGATTTGTAAAATTAGGTTGTTTGGCCCTGGGGCATTGTTGGCAAAGGCCGACATAAAATTGGCTTTTTGGCTCTTGCCTGTTTCCCCATCCGCATTCAATTCTTTAGGTTTTCACTTTGAAGGTCAGTATTTTTTTGCCATGTGTCTCCCAATGGGATGTTCACTGTCTTGCTCGTATTTTGAGGCCTTTTCCACATTCCTTCATTGGGTTCTTTGCGTTCAATCCAGGTTCAGATAGTGTAGTTCACTATCTGGATGATTTTTTTATCCGTCGGGCCATCAGAAGCTAGGCTTTGTTCAGATCTGAGTTTGGCATTTCAAGCTATGTCTCTGGATTTTGGTATCCCTCTGGCTGAGGAAAAGTCATGCTTCCCCAGCACGACGTTGGAATTTTTGGGCATTGAAATAGATACTTGCAAGATGGAATTTCATTTGCTGGCAGCAAAACTGAATAAATTGAAGTGGTTGATCGCGAGGGTGTTGCAAAAGAAGAAAATACGGTTGAAAGAGATGCCATCACTCTTGGGTATCCTGGCCTTCGCATGTAGAATCATGTCAGTTGGCAGGATTTTTTTAAGAGGGCTCTACCTGGCTATATCTGGTTTGAAATCCCCTCTGGATCACATTAGAATGACTAGTCCTCTTAAAGAGGATTTGATGGTTTGGTCTAGTTTTCTCGACTGTTATAATGGAAAGTCCTTTTTTCAGTCTGATTTTGTAACGGCCCGGGATTTCCGTTTGTTCACGGATGCTGCCGGATCTAGAGGCTTTGCGCCTGGGGAACGCATTGGTTCTGTGCAGCTTGGCCAGAGTCCTGGGTGAGGATGGGGGCTACCAGGAACGTGGTTCTACTAGAATTGTTCCCAATTTTGGTGGCTTTGGAATTGTGGGGAATCAGAGTTTGCGAACAGGCGTATTTTGGTGGAATCTGATAACAAAGGCGTACCGTATGCGGTTAATTGTCTCTCGTCCAGTTCTTGGTTGGTGATAAAAGTCTTCCGACAGGTGGTTTTTAGATGCCTCAAATTTAATATTTGGTTGAAAGCTAAGTATATTCCCAGGATATTGAATAATATTGCCGATTCTCTATTTTGGTTTCAGATGGACCGTTTTTGGCTTTTGCTTCCAGAGGCGGACACGGAGGGCACCCCGTGCCCGAATCATCTGTGGGAGGTGATCTGAGGGTGGTGATGGATGCTATTAGGGGTTCGTTAGCCCCCAAGACTTGGTCCACTTACTCAGCTGCTTGGAGCAGCTGGTTGTCTTTTGCTAGCACTGAAGGTTTTAATTTTAATAGACTATCTAAAGGCACTATTTTGGCTTTCTTGTCCATGTTAATGCGGCAGTGCTTTTCAAATAGTCATGTGACGAAAACGTTGGCTGGCATTTCATTTTTCTTTCAGCTATTGGGTTTATGAACTTGTTCTTCTTATTTCTTTGTAAAACAGGCACTGGGGGGTACAAGAGATTGACTTTTGTCTCAGATGACAGGCGACCAATCTCCCTTGACATCCTCTGGGGCCTTTGCAAGGTTACCAAAGTAGTTTGTTTTTCCTCTTATGAGGCTTTATTGTTCAAGACAGCCTTTGTGCTCGCTTTTTTCGGTGCATTCCGCATCTCGGAGTGGGTAAGATAAGCAAGGTAATTTGGGGATTCGGTTTGATCGGGTGCTGATTGATCACTCAGGTGTTCATATTTGGCTGCAGCATTCAAAAACTGATCAACGTGGCAAGGGCAGATGGGTCAATCTGCGGGAGCACGATGATGTATTCATGTGCCCAGTAGCCACAGTTAGACAATTCATGGGGTTTAGGCCTTCTGGAGGGTTTTTTTTCTCATTCACATTAATTTAATGCCTCTTACCAAGTACCAGTTTGATGCAGTCTTAAAAAAATGTTTGGAAAGAATGGAATTAAATAACCTCAGGTTTTCCTCCCACTCATTTAGGATAAGTGCAGCCTCTGAGGCGGCCCAGTTGGGATTACCAGAATCTGACATTAAAGAAATGGGGAGGTGGAAGTCCCAATGTTTAAGTTATATGTTCGTCCTAATTTGTTTGTTTGAATTTTAGGTATCCAGCACATAGTGTGGATTCTGGGACACTCATTTATTTATTGGGCGCAAAAAAGAGCGGCTCAACGCAGCTATTCAACAAATTTATGTCTGCACCGGACTCTTTTAGGTTACTTTGGAAAGGTATAAGAGACCTTCAGTGGTATCAACTGTACTTTCATTTGACCAGGTTGTGTCAAATATGGCCTCCGCCATCTATTTTGGTTATTCATTTGGGGGTAATGATTTGGGGAACGTAAAGACGTTAGACTTGCTATTCATGATCAAGCGAAACTTGCATTGCTTTAGTATTGCTTCCCCAGGTACAACGCTAGTTTTTTACAAGGTGGTACTTCGTCTTTCCTGGCTCTCCTCTGCTCAGAGGAGGGTTATAGAAGAAATGAGGAAAAGAGTCAGTAGGGCTCTGGAAAAATTCATGCCCCAGATTGGTGGATTGTCTTATCGGCATGTGGACCTGGAAAGTGGTTATCCAGGGTTGTACAGGCCGGACGGAGTTCACTTATTGGAAGTGGGTATCGATATATTTAATTTGGGTTTACAGTATAGCATAGAGATGGCCGCAACATTTGGGGTGGGCCGGTCTTGATGCTCAAGCCCGGCGTGTGGGGACTGTTATTTATATTTAAAGTTGTGCTACTGCTTGAGTTCTAAAAACTTAGCAGGTAGAAATCTGTTAATTGAATATATATGAAGTTATGAGTTTCTAATAAAGAGTTATGGAAAATTAATTGTTTAAAACCAATAAAGGTGTTACGGACAATTTTTTTCCAAATAAGATGTTTCACCTATTTATTTAATTATTTGTATCTGGGGAAGTGTGTTGTGGGTGGGTGTGGCCTGCAATCTCATGAAAAAAGGGGGCACAATATGGGGCCACTTTCCTGAGGTCCCCAGGTCAGGAGTAAGTTTATTAAATAGTGTGTGGTATAGTTAGTTAGGGTTGCTGCCCCTTTAAGAGGCAAGAATAGAGGTATTCAGGAGGAACCAATGGGGGCACAGGGACATTTCTGGAAGTAGGAGGATAGGCTATAAAAGGGCCAGCAGGAGAGGGGTTTTTCCTCTTTTCCGGTGGACAGTGAAGAAGATTGGAGCTCCTCCCCTCCCGCCCCAGTCGCGAACACCTGTTATGTGGTAGGATCACCCTGGATTCTGGGGGGATTGTTATTTATATTTAAAGTTGTGCTACTGCTCGAGTTCTAAAAACCAAGCAGGTAGAAATCTGTTAATTGAATAAATATGAAGTTACGAGTTATAATAAAGAGTTATAGAAAATGAATTGTTTAAAACCAATAAAGGTGGCACGGCCAATTTTTTGCCAAATAAGATGTTTCACGTATTTATTTAATTATTTGTATCTGGGGAAGTTTGTTGCGGGTGGTTGTGGCCTGCAATCTCAAAGCAAAGCTGATATACCTGTATAATTGGTGGGGATTTGTTGCATTACCCCCATACAAGAAGTTCTTCACAGGATGTTCCCCAGCCATCTTCAGGGATGGGTTTTCCACTCTACAAAAGATTTGCAATACATCATAAATAATCAAATCCACAATAATATTGTTGATGCATCTTCTTCATTAATAGACATACTAGATTTGTTATCACAAAGGTTTAAAAGCAGATGTCTCATCTCTAGGGCCATAGACCCCCAGCAGTCATCAGGGACAGTGTGTGCACACATAAGGGGCCGCAGATATGCCCAAAACTGAACAAGGAGATCTCTTGCGTAGCCTATAGAATGTAAAGAAAAAAAACTTTTAAATTACCTGATATATCTATGATATGGCTAGACCATACAAATTACCCTCAGACAATATAGAAAAAACTGTAATCTTTAACATATATGTTCGAAGATTGCAAAGTTGCATAGATCTTAGGATTTATAAAATGCAAATATGGTTCTAAAACCAGTGATAACTAAATTCCTGAAAGAACCCTAAATAAATAAATAGCGGGGTACCCCAATAGTTTTTTAAAAGGGCAAGGGAGCAACTATATACCAGCTTAGGAAATTTAGTGCCAAAATGTATTATTATTATTTTAGTTTTAATGTAAATTTATTGTAAATTGCATATACTAAAATACATCATATTTTATATAGTTTATATGTTTTACCATATAAAATTCCATTGGAGGCAACAACTGGTAGAATATGTATGTATAATAGGGATGTTGGCAAACCTTATTAAGAATTTCAGGGTGGTTAAACACCCCTCCTCCCTCATTCAGGGTTTTAGATTAGGTTATATAGTGTGTAGAATTACCTGGGTACTATCTTTTTTTTTCCTACCCCTTCCTCTCTTACGGAATGGGGGAATATCAGGGTCAGGAATGGGAAAATCTAATGACTACCTATCAAACCAATTTGTGCAGAAGGAACACGTTGAGGCAGAGATATCCTCTCTCTTTTTCAACCTGGGTAAGATTCTGGAGAAAATAATCTGCTTTATTTTGGCATATCAAATCCTTTGACAAATATACGAGAGAAAAAAAATGAATCCATTAGTTCTAAGGATACATATTTTTCCAAATTTGGACAAAGTAAGTGGGGAATTTAAAACTAATAAATATAGAAGATGCAGTGCCAAAAGAAGTCCACGTGCTAAGAAATATATGAAATAAAGTATGAATGTGAAAAATCCTTTCAAAGTTCAACTTCAGAGTGTTTTCTCCATTATCACTTCACGTGCTAGTAATAAAGATCTATGAAACTTCAATCACCCATCGGATTGTGAACCCACCAATGGCTGCCCAAACTACAGGCAGCAAAAACGCATTGCTGTAATTGGTAGTGTTCCCCTTTAAACTCTTATGCCCCATACACACGGTCGGACATTGATCGGACATTCCGACAACAAAATTCTAGGATTTTTTCCGACGGATGTTGGCTCAAACTTGTCTTGCATACACACGGTCGCACAAAGTTGGCGGAAAATCCGATCATTCTGAACGCGGTGATGTAAAACATGTACGTTGGGACTATAAACGGGGCAGAAACCAATAGCTTTCATCTCTTTTTTTATTCTGAGCATGCGTGGCACTTTGTGCGTCGGATTTGTGTACACACGATCGGAAATTCGAACAGATTTTGTTGTCGGAAAATTTTATAGCCTGCTCTCAAACTTTGTGTGTCGGAAAATCCGATGGAAAATGTGTGATGGAGCCCACACACAGTAGGAATTTCCGACAACAAGGTCCTATCACACATTTTCCGTCGGAAAATCTGACCGTGTGTACGGGGCATATAGGTCCAGGCCTATTTGTTGTTTAAAAGTTAAAATCAGTATTTTTTGCTAGAAAATTACTTAGAACCCCCAAACATTATTATTTTTTTAGCAGAGACCCTACAGAATAAAATGGCGGTCATTGCAATATTTAATGTCACGCCATATTTGCGTAGCAGTCTTACAAACGCAATTTTTGGGGAAAGAATACACTTTTTTTAATTAAAAAAAACAACAAAAAACAGTAAAGTTAGCCAAATTTTTTGTATAATGTGCAAGATTATATTACGCTGAGTAAATTGATACATAACATGCAATGCTTTAAAATTGTGCGCACTTGTGGAATGGCGACAAACTACTTAAAAATCTTTATAGGCAATGATTTAAAATTTTGTACAGATTACCTGTTTACAGTTGCAGAGGAGGTCTAGTGTTAGAATTATTGCTCTCACTCTAACGATCGTGCCGATACCTCACATGTGTAGTTTGAACATCGTCTACATATGTGGGCACAACTTACGTATGCGTTCGCTTCTGCGTTGAATGAACAGTGTGCTTTAAATTAATTTTTTTCGTATTTATTCTACTTTTTATTTTTTATATTTACACTGTCCCTTTAAAAAAAAATTTTTTTTGATCACTTTTATTCCTATTACAAGGAATGGAAACATCCCTTGTAATAGAAATGAGCAGGGCAGTGTCTCTTTATTGTGAGATCTGGGGTCAAAAAGACCTCAGTTCTCACATTTACACTTAAAAGCAAAAACATAAAAATAAAGTGTTTTTGCCTTAAGGCCTCATGTACACTCTGCTGGTAAATGGACGTTCAGAGGCAGTTGGATGCTTTTTTCAGCTGAACTCATCCAATGTTATCTTATCAGTACATGTACACAGGTTCCTTTAATGTCGTTTTTAGGCAGTTGAGTTTAGAGGCCTTTTTTGAAAAGCAAAAAAATGAGTTCAGACGCTGAGTTTAGAGGCACTTCCAGCCCTAAACGCATCTAAGCGCGGTAACTCGCGCTTAGCCGCGTTTTATTTACAGGCGTTTTTCATTTTTGGCTATTTTGGAAAAAAAAAAATACATTTTTTTTTTCAAATGCTTCTAAACGCAGACGCAGGATGTAAACGCGGCAGAGCGGACGTTTTAAACGTGGGTTACTATCTGTCAAGTTAAATCGTTCAGGAGAGGTTGTAAAAATGTCCCGTGTACATTAAGCCTAAGGCCCCTTTCACACTGGGGCGGTGGGGGCGTCGGCGGTAAAATAGCGCTATTTTTAGCGCTGCTTAACTGTCGTTTTTGCGGCGGTATTCGGCCGCTAGCGGTGCAGTTTTAACCCCTGCTGGCAGCCGAAAAAGGGTTAAAACCGCTCGCATAACGCCGCTATAGCCGCGGTATAGCCGTGCTGCCCCATTGATTTCAATGGGCAGGAGCGGTGAATACACCGCTCCTTCACCGCTCCAAAGATGCGCTTTGCAGGAGTTTTTTGTTTCTCCTGCCAGCGCACCGCTTCAGTGTGAAAGCCCTCTGGCTTTCACACTGGAGAAACAGTAGAGGCAGTTTTAGGTCAGTTTGCAGGCATTATTTTTAGCGCAATAACGCCTGCAAACTGCCCCAGTGTGAAAGGGCTCTTAGAGATTAAAAAAATCATCCCTTTAAGGCCGCAATGCGGAAGTGACGTCGATGTCACTGTGTTTCTCCAAGGCCATAGAGCCGAGTGGGGGATATCTTGCCCTCACTCGGCTTCCTGCCCAGCCACACAGAGGATCGGATCGGCTCTGATCCTACCAAAAGGTCCGGTAAGTCCGGAGACGACCAAGAAGCGGCGGGAAGGGGGGAGGGCCTCTCCCGCCACCTCTAAAAGTGATTCCGTGGCGAATCCGCCACCAGAACCACTTTTATCGATAAGAGGATTGCACACTGTATAAAAAAATATTGAGGCTGTGGCAGCTAGCTGCTGCCATAACCCCGCGGTATATAATGTTAAACTAATGACGTATATATATATATATATATATATATATATATATATATATATATATACAGTCCGGAAGTGGTTAAAATCCATTCCACTCTCTGTCCAGCTCCCCCCCGGGATTTGGCTCCACCACGTGTAAGTAACGTTCTATCAAAGCAAAAAAGGGGACCATAGCGTAGCATTTGTATCAATCATATATTTGCAAATTACACACACTGCTCACCAAATAAAATTGTGTATCCGTGAAATCCTTCACCATCATCAAAGATATCAACCTGGAAAGTGTGCTCCACCAAACACCAGACAGAGCAGCAAAAAAAAAAAAAACACCTTTTGGAATTATATGATGTCCCCTTTAAATCAACTTCAGCCTCTTCACTCCCCCAGTCAGGGCCAAATAGTGTCAGATAGCTGTATAATAAAAGCTCACACAACAGAACAATACAAGGGGACCATAGTGTAGTATGTATAAAAACAGCAGCTCTTTGTAAAAATGCTCACCAGAAATGCATAAAACTGCAGTCATTTACAAAATACCAGCCAGTTTAAACCACTTAATACGTACATCAACAGCCGCCACAGGAGATCCGATGGTGCCGTGGTTGGGCTCATCCCAACGCGTTTTCCACAAGGGTGCGTCTTCAGGGGTCTCTAGCATGTGGGTGAGTGTACCTCACTTTGTTGGGGGAATTTAAAAAGGAATGAGACAAGAACCTACAGCCTTGTTCACATGAAATTATGGCAATATTAAAGTGTTTGTTACCCCAACATTTCATATTCCTGATATGTGCCTGCTGTACCATGCACTTGTATGAGAAAGTATCCTGTTCTCTTTGTATTGCTTCCTTTGTGCAAAATCCCTGGTGTTCCTGCCAGTCCGTCTGCTTTCCTATGAGAAACTGACCACACTAAGCAGGAGAGCACACCGTGGTCAGTTCTCTAGCTATGCTGGGAACTTGCCCTGCTCTTCTCCAATGATCAGACTTGTCCTGACATACCCCTCCCAGGCCCCCCCCCCCCAGCACAGCCTTTCACTGTGAAGCTCAGTGTGCTGCTCCCCCCCCCCCCCCCCCCAGCTCTTATGCAGCTGAGGACTGAGGGAATGTGATTATTACTTGTAAAAAAGGGGAAAAAAGGTAATTAGCATTTTTTTTTGAGTCAAATATATTTTTATTAAGTTTGCAGGGTTATACAGAGCCATTTAACATTGGCAAAACATAACATATAGCGATTGTCATGGTAGAAATCAATTTGCCTGTGCACAAACTATACATATAGAGAGCGGAGTACATAAGAATGAATGTATATCAGTTTGATTCAGTTTCAATCCCATGAGTTACAGAACAGCTACAGTTCGTTCATTTCAACGTCTGCTGTTTATATCATAAAAGAAAGAGGAAAGAGAGAATGGTGAAAAGTAGAGAAAGAGAGAGGAGAAGAGGAGAGGGAGGAAGGTGGGGAACAGGTAAGGGTAGGAGGGTCAAGTGGAGCTGGCAGGTCCTGGGGCAACACATTGGGAGCTCTGGGTGGAATCTATTTAGTCAGGTGGCTTTAGCAGACTTTTCAGGGCATTTGAGGTGGCGTAATCAATCCATATTAGCCACATAGTTTTGAATTTATTGTAGGTGTCATTGTCTAAGGCGATCATCTCCTCCATTCGCATGATATCATTAACAATGGAGACCCATGAGGACAGCGGTGGGGTAGTGGTAGTCTTCCAGTAGAGTGGTATGAGTTGTCTAGCTGCTGATAGGAAAAAACGAAGTAGGGTTCGTTTCTGAGAGGGTATTGAGCCTGGTAGCATGGACAGCAGCGCCACTTCAGGCGTGGGCGTCGTGGGTCTATCGTAGAGGCTACTGTATACGGCAAAAACCTGTGACCATAGTGGCTGGATGGCGTTGCAGTTCCACCATATGTGGAGATAACTGCCCTCTGGATCTCCACATCTCCAACAAGTCGTGGCAGTAGAGGGAAAAATTTTGTGTAACGATTGTGGGTCCCTGTACCACCGTGCCAAGAGCTTAAAATTTTTCTCTTGTGTATGGCAAGAGATGGAGGAATTGTGTGTAAAGTGAAAAGACTTTTGCCAGTCATCTGGTGAAAGTTCTTTGCCTAGGTCAATGGCCCATCTCCTCGTGTAAGGTGGTAGTTGATCGTGAGTCAGTGAGTGTAATAATTTGTAGATGGTGGATAGTAGATGCCTGGGTGTTTCCAAGAGAGAACACAGCTGCTCGTATTTTATCATTTTTTTTAATATCTATACACAAATCATTTCAATTTTAAACTAGGTTGTTTTACAAGGTGATTGTTTACAACCACTTTAAACTGTTTGTAAAGGCTGAAGGTTTTTTACCTTCATGCATTGTATGCATGAAGGTAAAAAAACCTTCTCTGTGTAGCAGCCCTCCCAATATTTACCTGAGCCTGATCTTCCTCCAGCGATGTGCATTAGAGCCTTGGATCTCTGGGAACTCTCCCTTCTCATTGGCTAAGACAGCAGCAGGAGCCATTGGGGATAGAGAGTGGGTGGGTCTGAGGCACGGCTCTGAGTGTGAATGGACACGCAGAGCCACGGCTTGTGACCGAGCCTGCTCGGGTGCCCCATTGCAAGCTGCTTGCTCCGGGGGCACTTGGCAGGAGGAAGGGGCCAGGAGCGCCGGCGGGGGACCTTAGAAGAAGAGGATCAGGGGCTGCCCTGTGCAAAAACACTGCACAAAGCAGGTAAGTATAACATGTTTGTTATTTAAAAAAAAAATTTACTTGAATATCACTTTAAATAGAAAATATGACAAACAACTAATAGCATTGGATAATATTGAAGTGATCCATGCACAGCTAGTTTCCCTTAAAACCCACCCTCTATACAAGGAATGTGATGAAAAAAAAAAAAATTATAGTTAAAATAAATATATATAAATATGTATAGAAATAAATATATATAAGATACAAATATATTTTACAAAAAAATTTAAAGAAATACTGGCAGATTAGCATTCAGTGAGGGGAACGCTTATAAATGGATTTATCCACAGGCCGCACAACAAATGAGAAGTAAAATTCAAGGAACACATTCAGTACTACTAACAATGAAGAAATGTAATATTACTCACCTTCTGATTCTTCCTCCTCTTCCATTCAGGTGAAGAATTTTTACAGAAAAGGAAAAAGACTGTACAAAAGGCGATATGATGAAGGCTGGTCTCTTGAACAGCAGCAACAAAGTGCACTCGAGAATCGCAAGAGAAGGATGCACATATTTCCAATCACAGTGATAAATAGGAATTGAGCACAAAGGCAGGAAACTCACATGATGAAGTGGTGGATTCTGATTCTTTTATATCGGATATTTCTAATACTACAGGATCAAACACAACCAACATTTTTTTAGGCTACACATGACAGGACTCTACCAAGTCATAGAAAATGAGGTGAGGGATCGAACCCTATATCATGAAAATGAGCATGGAGAAAACCGGTTGAATGTAATCAACCTGTCCTCTCACAAATTCACAAATGAAGAAAAGGATGTACTTTCTCACGGCCCATCAGAACCTTTATAAGTTTAAGGTTAATAAAGATTTGCAATTATTTGCAAATCCTTAATAAGATTAATTGATCACAATACTCCACTAAAGATTTTAAAGCTATCAAAGATTTAGTTTCCATACTCATTGATAATGACCCAATGGGTTTAAAAAATTGATATGCTACAACTCTTGGAGGAGGCGGGGGGAATCGGTAGTGGACCCCACTGCTCCCTTTAAGAAAAAAATCCCAGAAATTTCCAGCTTTAAATGTGAATTCAGGTATAACATCATCAAGGACATTGAGAGCATTCCCATTGGAAGGAAAGGGAATACAAATGACCACCAACATTCCCTAGGGCCTGCCTACTGGCCGTCCCACCGAATCCGCCGCACTGGTCATCGCACCTTCAGTGCACCCACTTTTATTTTAACACTCTTACAAATTAATATACCTTCCATCCCATGTCCTCCTCCTCTTTTAGTCCCATCTCCTCCTTATCCAGTTCCATCTCCTCTTCTTCCAGTCCCATCTCCTCACCCCATGTCCTCCTGCTTTTCCATCCAATGTCTTTCTCTTCCTCCTTCAGTCCCATCTCCTCCATCCCATGTCCTCCTCCTTCAGTCTCATCTCCCCATCCCATGTCCTCCTTCATTCCCATCTCCTCCTCCTCCAATCCAATCTACTCCATTCTATGTCCTCCTCCTCCACCCCATGTCCTCCTCCTTCTCCATCCCATGTCCTCCATTCCATGTCCTCCTCATCCAAACTCATCTTCTCCGTCCCATGTCCTCCTCCTCCCCCAGTCTCATCTTCCCCATCTTATGTCCTCCACCTCCATCCCCTGTCCTCTTCCTCCTCCAGTCTCATCTCCTCCATCCCATGTCCTCTTTCTCCTCCATCACATGCCCTCCTCCTCCTCCAGGCCCATCTCCTCTAGCCTATGTCCTCCTTCTCCAGTCCCATCTCCTACATCCCATGTCCTCCTCCTCCAGTCCCATCTCCTCCATCCCATGTCCTGCTCCTCCTCCAGTCCCATCTCCTCCAACCCACGTCCTCCTCCTGCAGTCCCATCTCTTCTATCCCATGTCCTTCTCCAGTGCCAGAGAGGGAGAACAAGGGAGAGAGAACCAGAGAGGGAATGAGGGAGAGAATGAGAGAGAGAGAGAGAGAGCGAGAGAGAGCGAGGGAGAGAATAAGAGACAGAGAAAGAGGGTGATGGAGAGAATGAGAGAGAGAAGAAGAGAACAAGGGACAGAATGAGAGAGAGCGAGGGTGAGAATGAGAGAGAATGAGGAAGAGAATAAGAGAGAGAAAGAACGAGTTAGAGAATGAGATGGAATGAGAGAGAGAGAACACAAGGGATGAGAGATGAGAGACAGAGAGAATGAGTGAGAGAAAACAAGAGAGAGAGAAAATGAGGGAGGGGAGAGAGTGAGAAGGGGGATAAGGGTGAGAATGAGAGGGACAGAGAGAGAGAGAGAGAGAGAGAGAAAGAGAACAAGGGAGAGAATGAGAGAGGGAGAGGGAAGGGAGAGAGGAGGGTGAGAAGGAGGAAGAGAGGGATAAGGAAAAGAGGCGAGAGGAGGGGTGGAGAAAGGGGGAGGGGTAGAGAGAGAAAGAGGGGAAAGAAGGAGCTTGGCAAAAAGGGGTGGGAAGAGAGAGGGGGGCTTTTCTTGGGTGCAAAAGGCTCACTCGCCATCCTACGCCAATATGTGTACCTGGTGGAGTGTGAGCATAATTTCCTCCCAGACTAGAGCCTCTCGATGTACACATGCCATATAAGCATGTGGTATAGGTGCATCAATGATGTTTTTTTTTATCTGGAGACTCCAGGTTGGTGGACCACAATCTCAGGTTCACTATAACATGTAATAAGGAAAATATCACTTTTTAAGATGTACAGATAATCAGAAAACATGAAGAACTTTTGTCCAGCTGTTTCCTACATGCCTCAAGTTTTTATCCATGTCATTGATTAACTCTATACTATATAGCCAATGCCTTTGGGCGAGGCATAACTGTTCTACTGAACAAGAATTGAAGAGAGAGACTGACAAACTGAGGAACAGGTTACTAAAAAGAGGTTACACTTAGACCCTTTTCACACTGGGGCGCTTTTCAGGCGCTTTAGAGCTAAAAATTGCGCCTGTAAAGCGCCTGAAAAGTGCTTCTCAAGCCATCCCATTGTGAAAGCCTGAGTGCTTTCACACTGGGGCGGTGCACATACAGGATGGGGAAAAAAAGTCCTGCAAGCAGCATCTTTGGCGCGGTTCGGGAGAGGTGTACACACTTTTCCTCCAACACCCCTGCCCATTGAAATAAACGCAAAGTGATTCGATAGCGCCGCAACACAGGGGTGCTATTAACCCTTTCCTTGGCCGCTAGCGGGGATCTACATGTCTACATAAAGCATTCAACCGTGTGCAAAAAAAACACAACCCAGGTTATCTTTTGCATTACTCTAACCAAGATGTAGAAAGTCAAGGTCAACTCTAATGGACGATCCTGTAGTTGGTAAATTCATTAGTAGTACACCCTCTATTACTTTTAAATGGACGGCTGCCATTAAAGATGAATTAGTGCAGAGTGAATTTAAGGGTGATCAGAGGGGAGATCTGAGTTGGGATCTTGGTACATTTCCCTGCGGCAATTGCTCTCATTGTCCTTTTGTGGATTAAAATACAGTTTGACATTACCCAATGTAGAGAGATTTGAATTGCAGCACTTTGCCAATTGTAATACAAAAGGTGCAGTATGTCTATTATCTTGCGACTGTTGTGCTTTTTACTTCTGCAAGATCAAACAAGAGTTTTGGCGATGTGTATACAAACGTGTCCACAGCATGAAGGTAGGTAATCTATACCTTACGGTTGGGAGACATGTGGCAAATGTTCACAATTATAAAATCCTGAAAGTAAAATTTGTAGCACTACAGTAGATTTGGCCCATTAGAGGGGGAGATTGGAACAAAAGGCTCCTCCAGTTGGAACAAAAATGGATTTATCATTTGAGATCTATCAACCCTCTGGGCTGGAATGAAGCCATAAGCTGCAAAACCTTTATAGAAGGCTTTACATACGTCAAGACAGATTAGTTGCTGCAATTCACTCCATTGGGTTCTGTTGATTCAATTTCTTTTCCTGCATTGGTTTTTTTCGTTTATTATTTTTAGGATTAATATGTATGGAAAATTATAAAATCTATTTAACTTATGGCTGTTATGTGTTGAAATCATGTGTAACCCAGGCCTTTTCACTATGTATCATGTATACATCATATTTTTATTTTCCACTGTTTTTGGAATGTACCATTGTTTTGTAGTTGTCTCCTTTGTGGGTTCATTTTCCTCCCAGTGGCTTTGATGGGTCATTGTTGTGCACCATCCAGCATCTAGGGGTCCCTCCCCATCACTCCCTGGTGGAGTGTGGGGTGATGTTCCTCTTTAACGTACACAGGCCACTCCCAAGTGTTTGGTCACCTATGTTGTTGTGGCCATCCCTTTCTCCAATTTGGGGTGGTGGTGTCATTTCATTTCTAGCGAGGGCAGAAGGGTGGCACCTTTGTCAGACTTCTTATAGGCGTCAGTCCATCTGAGCATGTGCATGACATTACTACGCTTGCAGGTGATGTAATCGCGCATACGTGCCATCGTTGATGGCGCATGTGCCTGCCCACTGCTTTTCTGCCATTGCAGGAGCGCCAGAGGGAACGTGGGAATGGTGCCATTTTGACAATCAGTGAATGGCACAATTTGGTCGGACCAGCCATTCTTCAGAGACAGCACCTGTGAGGAGTTACTTATTAAAATAATGAGCGGACACCTCTTGAGCTATATATATGGGAAGGATACACTGCTATACAGCAAAACACCTTAAGGTATTATTGAAGGACATGACTACTGGTGGCTTTGAATTGCAGGAAATTTTTACGTAAGTTATTTGGCCAAATTACCTTTTAGGGGGTTACCCATAACTAGGTAATTTCAAGAAGGGTGGCGGATTTTGATTTGGGCAATATCATTTTTGGTACAGGATGAAAACATGTATTGACAAACAGTATATCTGCCTGGAATTTCCCCTTATCTGTTTGGTGGATTAGTGTGTAGGGATAAGCTTCGCGTTCGAGTCGAACCCATGTTCGACTCGAACATCGGCTGTTCGATCGTTCGCCGAATTGCGAACGTTATGGGCCGTTTGTGCCAAATTCGTGTGGCGCGTCACGGCCCATAATTCACTGCGGCATCGCAGTGCATTGCTGGCTGATGATTGGCCAAGCATGCACTATGACCCGCATGCTTGGCCAATTACAGCGCCGTCAGTAGAGAGAGCTGTAATTGCCCAAAGCCAGGGTGGCTTTGGCAAATTATGGCTCAGGGGGTTTAGAACACGCCCCACACTATATAAAGCCGCCTGCACGGCGGCCCTGTGTAGTGTGTTCCAGCGTGCTTAGATAGACAGAGAAACAATGTCATTTCATTTGAGTTAGCTAGATTAGGCAGGACAGTCAGTGAGTTAGCTGCACTTACAGTGTATTGTGTATATATATGCATCCCAGGTGTTGTATATATATATATATATATATATACACACACACTGTATTCAGTTTAGCTAGATCCGTTCCTGTTATCTTCCTACTGACAGGCAGGCTTGTCTTGTTACAGTATTTACAGCTACCTGAAGAAAATTGCTGGTGTTCTTTTGATCCTATTAGTACCACAGTCAGGCAGCTAGACTATTTAGAGTTAGTGTAGTGCGTCCTCCTCACATTGTTCAGTTAAAGCTACAAGTTAGTTAAGTGTGACCTCTGCACAGTGTTCAGCTAAAGCTACAAGTTAGCGTAGTGCGTCCTCCTCACAGTGTTCAGTTAAAGCTACAAGTTAGTTAAGTGTGACCTCTGCACAGTGTTCAGCTAAAGCTACAAGTTAGCGTAGTGCGTCCTCCTCACAGTGTTCAGCTAAAGCCACAAGTTGGTGTAGTGCGTCCTCCTCACAGTGTTCAGCTAAAACTACAAGTTAGTGTAGTGCGACCTCTGCACAGTGTTCAGCTAAAGCTACAAGTTAGTGTAGTGCGTCCTCCTCACAGTGTTCAGCTAAAACTACAAGTTAGTGTAGTGCGACCTCTGCACAGTGTTCAGCTAAACCTACAAGTTAGTGTAGTGCGTCCTCCTCACAGTGTTCAGCTAAAACTACAAGTTAGTGTAGTGCGACCTCTGCACAGTGTTCAGCTAAAGCTACAAGTTAGTGTAAGTGTTCAGCTAAAACTACAAGTTAGTGTAGTGCGACCTCTGCACAGTGTTCAGCTAAAGCTACAAGTTAGTGTAGTGCGTCCTCCTCAGAATGTTCAGCTAAAACTACAAGTTAGTGTAGTGCGACCTCTGCACAGTGTTCAGCTAAAGCTACAAGTTAGTGTAGTACGTCCTCCTCACAGTGTTCAGCTAAAACTACAAATTAGTGTAGTGCGACCTCTGCACAGTGTTCAGCTAAAGCTACAAGTTAGTGTAGTACGTCCTCCTCACAGTGTTCAGCTAAAACTACAAATTAGTGTAGTGCGACCTCTGCACAGTGTTCAGCTAAAGCTCCAAGTTAGTGTAGTGCGTCCTCCTCACAGTGTTCAGCTAAAACTACAAGTTAGTGTAGTGCGACCTCTGCACAGTGTTCAGCTAAAGCTACAAGTTAGTATAGTGCGTCCTCCTCACAGTGTTCAGCTAAAACTACAAGTTAGTGTAGTGCAACCTCTGCACAGTGTTCAGCTAAAGCTACAAGTTAGTGTAGTGCGTCCTCCTCACAGTGTTCTGCTAAAGCTACAAGTTAGTTTAGTGTGACCTCTGCACAGTGTTTAGCTAAAGCTACAAGTTAGGGTAGTGCTTCCTCCTCACAGTGTTCAGCTAAAACTACACGTTAGTGTAGTGCGACCTCTGCACTGTGTTCAGCTAAAGCTACAAGTTAGTGTAGTGCATCCTCCTCACAGTGTTCAGCAAAAACTACAAGTTAATGTAGTACGACCTTTGCACAGTGTTCAGCTAAAGCTACAAGTTAGTGTAGTGCGTCCTCCTCACAGTGTTCAGCAAAAACTACAAGTTAATGTAGTACGACCTCTGCACAGTGTTCAGCTAAAGCTACAAGTTAGTGTAGTGCGTCCTCCTCACAGTGTTCAGCTAAAACTACAAATTAGTGTAGTGCGACCTCTGCACAGTGTTCAGCTAAAGCTACAAGTTAGTGTAGTGCGTCCTCCTCACAGTGTTCAGCTAAAACTACAAGTTAGTGTAGTGCGTCCTCTGAACAGTGTTCAGCTAAAACTACAAGTTAGTGTAGTGCATCCTCTGAACAGTCTTCAGCTAAAACTACAAGTTAGTGTAGTGCGTCCTCCTCACAGTGTTCAGCTAGCCGTGTTGAGCCGCAACATGCGGAAGACTTGGTCGAGTGGATGACCAAGCCGTCCTCATCCTCCTCATCCTCTCTCACCCATGCTCAGGGTACTTTGTCTGGCAAAGCAGCTGCCAACGCGGCCTCTTCCCTCGGCTCAATGGCATCAGTGACTCCTTCCCTAGCCCCACCATGTTCTCCTGAGGAGTCCCTCAAACTGTTTGACCACAGTGTTGGGTACATGCTCCAGGAGGATGCCCAGCGTTTAGAAGGCTCTGATGATGATACTGAGCTAGATGAAGGCAGTAACGTGAGCACGGACAGAGGGGGTGCCCAAGAAGGACAGCAATCTGGCAGTCATGCTCCCCCTGCTGCAGCATACTGCCAGGTTTGCTCCAGTGATGAGGAGGGAGGGGATGATGAGGTCACTGACTCAATGTGGGTGCCTGATAGGAGAGAGGAGGAGGAGGAGGCACATCACCAACAAGGCAGGATGCCCTCCAGGGGCCAGCCTAAGGGCAGCACACTGACTGCATCACACCCCAAAGCTCCGCATGTGCAGGGCGCTGCTGTCTCTGCACGTTATTCTAAAAGTTCTTTGGTGTGGGCCTTTTTTGAGACGAGTGCATCAGATCGCACCTCTGCTATTTGCAACATATGTCTCAAGCGTATCTCGCGTGGCCAAAACATCTCCCGCTTGGGCACCACATGCTTGACCAGACATATGTTGACCTGCCATGCAGTTCGTTGGCAAGCGTATCTAAAAGACCCACACCAAAGAACAAAGAGGACCTTTCCTTGCTCCTCATCAGCCGAGATCTCCAACCCCACTATACCTTCAGTCCTCTCTGAGACCTGCACTGAGAGGAATGAAGGTGTAGAATTAGGTGTGTCACAGCCAAGTACTTGTGGGCAATCTGCTTTCGGTACACTGACGTCAGCTTGTACCAGGCAAATTTCCCTGCCCCAGCTGCTGCACCGCCGAAAGAAGTTCGCTCCCAGCCATCCACATGCCCAGCGGTTGAATGCTAGCTTGGCAAAATTGCTAGCACTTCAACTGCTGCCTTTTCAGTTGGTAGACTCTGCCCCCTTCCGTGAGTTTGTGGAATGTGTGGTTCCTCAGTGGCAGGTACCCAAGCGCCACTTTTTCTCACGGAAGGCAATTCCGGCTCTCTACCGGCATGTGGAAGGCAATGTCTTGGCTTTGCTGGACAGGGCGGTCAGCGGTAAGGTGCATATTACCTCTGACTCATGGTCCAGCAGGCATGGACAGGGACATTACCTAAGTTTCACCGCGCATTGGGTGACTCTGCTGGCAGCTGGGAAGGATGCAGGAGAAGGTGCAGTAGTGTTGGAGGTTGTTCTGCCACCACGCCTCCAAAATGCCACTACTAATGATTGTGACACACCTCTCTCCTCCACCCCCTCCTCTTCTTATTATTCCATGGCCTCTTCCTGTGCTTTGTCCTCGGAACCAGCGGTGCTCCGTAGCCGTTCAAGGGGCTACGCAAGTATGCAGGCCAAAAGATGCCATGCGGTGCTTGAGCTGGTGTGCTTGGGGGACAGGAGCCACACTGGGGCAGAGGTTCTGTCAGCTTTGCAGGGGCAGGTTCAGAGGTGGTTGACGCCACGCCAACTTAAGGCAGGAATGGTGGTTTGCAACAATGGCACCAACCTCCTCTCTGCCCTCCGACAGGGACAAATGACCCATGTGCCCTGTTTGGCTCACGTCCTTAACTTGGTGGTGCAGCAGTTCTTGGGCAGGTACCCGGGATTACAGGATGTCCTGAGGCAGGCCAGGAAAGTCTGTGTGCATTTCCGCCGGTCATATAATGCCAGGGCTCGGCTGGCAGACCTCCAAAAGGAGTTTAACCTGCCCAAGAACCGCCTAATCTGTGACATGCCCACCAGGTGGAACTCAACGTTGGCCATACTGCAGCGGCTGCACACGCAGCAGAGGGCCATCAATGAGTACCTGTGCGACTATGGCACCAGGACAGGGTCAGGGGAGCTTGTTTTTTTTTTCCCCACACCAGTGGGCCATGATCAGGGATGCATGCACTGTCCTGTCACCATTTGAGGAGGCCACGAGGATGGTGAGCAGTGACAGTGCATGCATCAGTGACACTGTCCCCCTTGTCCACCTGTTGGAGCACACGCTGCGTGGAATAATGGACAGGGCACTTGAGGCAGAACAGAGGCAGGAAGAGGAGGACTTCCTTAGCTCTCAAGGCCCCCTTTATCCAGACAGTGTTCCTGCATGCCCGCCGATCACACAGGAAGAGGACGAGGACGAGGAGGAGGAGGATTGTGTCAGTATGGAGGTGGAGCCTGGCAATCAGCATCAGCAGCAGTCTTTAAGGGATCAGTCCCAAGAAACACATGGACTTGTACGTGGCTGAGAGGAGGTGGCTGTGACCATGTCGTCCTTAGTGACCCGGAGGACTCCGGAACGAATGCCTCGGCAAACCTACGCTGCATGGCCTCCCTGATCCTGCAAAGCCTGCGTAAGGATCCTCGTATTCGTGGTATCAAGGAGAAGGACCAAAACTGGCTGGCAACCCTCCTTGATCCACGTTACAAGGGTAAGGTTGCGGACCTTATCTTGCCATCACAGAGGGAGCAGAGGATGAAACATCTTCGGGAGGCCTTGCAAAAAGGTCTGTGCAACGCGTTCCCAGAGACTGGGAGGTTACAAACTCCTGTTTCTGGACAACGTGTTACTGAGGCTTCGGTCAGTCAAAGAAGGAGCGGTGGAGAAGGTGGCCGTCTGACCGATGCGTTCAGACAATTTTTTGGTTCGCAGCCCCAAGGTATGATCGGTTCCAGCAACCATCACCAGCGTCTGTTTTACATGGTGCAGGAATACCTAGGGGCAAGATCTCACTTGGATACCTTTCCCACCGAAAATCCTCTGGGTTACTGGGTCTTGAGGATGGATCACTGGCCAGAGCTTGCACAGTATGCAATTGAGCTACTGGGCTGTCCTGCATCCATCGTTCTTTCGGATCGCACATTCAGTGCTGCTGGAGGCTTTGTAACCGATCACAGGGTGCGTCTGTCCACCGACTCGGTCGATCGACTGACCTTCATAAAAATGAATCAGTCTTGGATCACCACCAGCTACCAAGCACCTGATGCTGATGTAACCGAATAATTTTTTTTGAAATCTCAGATCCCTTCAAAGACTGCCTATGCTGATGCTGAGTGACTATCCTGAGTAATTATCCTCTTCCTCTTCAATGATCACGCTGATAGCTTGTAAGAAAATTTTTGATTCTGGGCGCCACCACCAGTGCCTAAGGTCCAATTTTTCAGCCCCTGTTTAACACGTTACACGTTAAAAATGTACCAGTTCAAAATTACAAACAGATTCTACTTAACAACAAACCTACAGTCCCTGTCTTGTTTACACCGCCTGTATACTGCTGTTCAGAGTACAGAGCCTGTATACTGCTGTTTCCTTTTTTAATTTGGGTGCGGGGTTCCCCTTAATATCCATACAAGACCCAAAGGGCCTGGTAATGGACTGGGGGGGTACCCATGCTGTTTGTCTCACTGATTTTCATCCATATTGCCAGGACCCGACATTACATTAAAGCCGCAAGCAGTTTTAAATGACTGTTTTTCCTTTAAAAATTACATTTTGTGCAGGGACTGTTCTGAGCACGGGAAACAGGTGCCACTTTACAGGCATACTATAGACACCCCCCAGGTACAATATTTAAAGGAATATTTCACTTTTATTTTTTTTACTTTAAGCATCATTAAAATCACTGCTCCCAAAAAAACGTCCCTTTTTAAAAGTTTTTTTTTTATTGATACATGTCCCCTGGGGCAGGACCCGGGTCCCCAAACCCTTTTTAGCACAATACCATGCAAATTAGCCTTTAAAATGAGCACTTTTGATTTTGAACGTTCGAGTCCCATAGACGTCAATGGGGTTCTAACGTTCGTGCAAATTTTCGGTCCGTTCGCAGGTTCTGGTGCGAACCGGGGGGTGTTCGGCTCATCCCTATTAGTGTGTTTACCACATTTTGGCCTCTTCCCTAAACTGGCATATAATTGCTCCTCAGGTAGTTTAATAAACTATCGGGGTATCCTGATATTTATTTATTCAAGGTTGTATCAGAACTTTAGTTAGCACTTGTTTTAGCTATTGATACTGTAAATTCTAAGATCTATGCAACTTTGCAATCTTTGAACTTATATGTTAAATTCTTAACTCACTTTGTCCAAATTTGGAAATATCTGTATCCTTAGAGATTTTTTTCCCTCATATATTTGTCAAAGGATTTGATATGACAAAATAAAGCAGATTTTTTCGCTAGAAACTTACTAAAAAAAGAGATTAAATTTCTGCCTCAACTTGCTCCTTCTGCACAATATCGGTTTGATAGGTAAACAATAGATTTCCGCATTCCTGCTCCCAATAATCTCCTATCCCATAAGAGAGGAAGGAGGTAGAAAACAAAAAAGATAGTTCCCTGGTACTCCAGCACACTATATAACCTCATCTGAAAACCTGAAGGAGAAAGGATGGGTGTTTAACCATCCTGACAATACTAATAAAGGTATTGGGTTTATGTGAGGCTATATGTTGCCAACATCCCTATTATACATATTCCACCAATTATTGCCTCCCATGGGACTTTATATGGTAAAACAAACAAAATATACAAAATGTGATGTATTTTATTAGCCTCCCCTTCAGCAGCCGGACTGGCCAGCATGGTGTACAATATTCTCAGATTAATATCTGTTCCCTTGCCAGGCATGAAGCTGGTCTGATCCCCATGTATTAGTGATATAATGACTGTAATGAGTCTGGTTGCCAAGACCTTTGCAAGGATTTTTGCGTCCACGTTAACCAGTTGCCGACCGCCGCACGACTATATACGTCGACAGAGCGGCACGGGCAGGCAAAAGGACTTACAGGTACGTCCTTGCCTGCCCGCGGGTGGGGGGTCCGATCGGACCCCCCCCCGGTGCCAGCGGCGGTCGGATCGAGGTCAGGGTCGATCAAAGGTGAGGGGGAGGCCACTCATTCGTGGCCCCCCCCTCGCGATCGCTCCTGGCCAATGACAAGCTTCCTCGGCTTCTGTGAATGTAAACAGAAGCAGAGGAAGTGATGTAATCTCTCCTCTAGTCGGTCTTTTCGTCCGGCGCCGAGGAGAGAAGACATCCAAGTAAGTGCACCAACACTACACATACAGTAGAACACGCAGGCACACTTGTCACCCCCCTGTCACCCCCCGATCACCCCCTGATCACCCCCCTGTACCCCCTGTCACTCTGACACCAATAGCAGGTTTTTTTTTTTTTCTGATTTATTGCATTGGTGTCAGTTTGTGTCAGTTACAAGTGTTAGGGCAGTTAGGTTAGCCCCCTTTAGGTCTAGGGTACCCCCCTTTAGGTCCAGGGTACCCCCCTAACCCCCCTAATAAAGTTTTAACCCCGTGATCACCCCCCGTCGCCAGTGTCACTAAGCGATCGTTTTTCTGATCGCTGTATTAGTGACACAGGTGACGCTAGTTAGGGAGGTAAGTATATAGGTTCGCTGTCAGTGTTTTATAGCGACAGGGACCCCCATATACTACCTACTAAAGGTTTTAACCCCTTGATTGCCCCCTAGTTAACCCTTTCACCAGCGATCACCATATAATTGTTACAGGTGACGCTGGTTAGTTGGTTTGTTTTTTGTAGTTTATTGTAGTTTATTACAGTTTTAGGGCACCCGCCGTTTATTACCCTATAAAGGTTTAACCCCCTAATTGCCCGGCGGTGATAGAAGTTAAGTTTTTAGGGTCAGATAAGGTCTGCGTCGCCCCAGGCAGCGTCAGGTTAGCGCCAGTACCGCTAAAACCCACGCACGCAGCATACACCTCCCTTAGTGCTATAGTATCTGAACGGATCGATATCTGATCCGATCAGATCTATACTCCCCAGCAGTTTAGGGTCCCCCAAAAAAACGCAGTGTTAGCGGGATCAGCCCAGATACCTGCTAGCACCTGCGTTTTGCTCCTCGGCCCAGCCCAGCCCAGCCCACCCAAGTGCAGTATCGATCGATAACTGTCACAAAACACTAAGCACACATAACTGTAGCGTTCGCAGAGTCAGGCCTGATCCCTGCGATCGCTAACAGTTTTTTGGTAGCGGTTTGAATCAGTCGCTGACAGTCAGGAGCTTTTTTGCCTGTGAGTCTCACTAGTGTACCCCTAAATTTAGAGGCCAAAATGGCAAATCGAAGGTACACTAGTGAAGAGGCCTACACGTTTCTGAGTATGACAGATAGTGAAGAGGAAGTCACTCATCTGTCAAGTTCAGGCTCAGAATACGAACCTGTAGAGGACAGCGGCTCCATGACAGATAGCTCTGACGACGGAGTTGTGGTCCCTGCTAGAGTCAGGCGTACCAGACCCCGATCTTCTTCTTCTGTCCTTGAAGTGCAAGAACCGCAGGGCTCTCGTAGGGAGCAGAGAGGTACTAGTGCCGCTACTCCTTCTGGTGAACTGGCAAGCACCAGCGGCCTAGTACACCCTGGTCGTACATCCAGCACTGCAGTATCACGTGGTGACGTGGCAAGTCCCATAAGTGCAGTTCAAGCTGGCGAGGTGGCAAGCACAACTAGTGTCCCGCTGCCACCAATAAGACAAAGACAGGCCCGTCGTGCCCATAGTGCCCTTCCTGCTGCATTCGCCAATCCGAATTGGGTACCCACCACTTCTGCAGCACCCGTACTTCCCCCTTTCACTGGCCAACCCGGAATTCAGGTGGAAACAGTTGACTTTATGCCACTGGATTTTTATTCACTGTTTTTCACCGAAGATCTCTATAGATCTATTGTGGACCAAAGCAATTTGTACGCTGGTCAACACATCGCCGCTAATCCCCAGTCCTCCCTTGCCAGAGATTGGAGACCAATTACGGTCTCCGAATTTAAGATCTTTCTGGGCCTTTCCCTCAACATGGGCATAACCAAAAAGAGTGAGTTGCGGTCATATTGGTCCACTGACCCAATTCACCATATGCCCGTGTTCTCTGCCTCCATGACCAGGGCACGATACGAGCAGATTTTGCGGTTCATGCACTTCAACGACAATGAACTCTGTCGTCCTCGTGGAGACCCTGCATACGATCGGCTCTACAAAATTCGGCCCCTCGTAAACCACTTCAACCAACGTTTTGCAGACTTGTTTACCCCCCATCAAGTTGTCTGCGTTGATGAGTCCCTGATTAAGTTTTCTGGCCGCTTGTCCTTCAAACAGTACCTTCCCAGCAAGCGTGCCAGATACGGGGTCAAGATGTATAAGCTCTGTGACAGGGCCACAGGCTATACATGTAGATTTATGGTTTACGAGGGCAAAGATAGTCACGTAGAGCCGATCAACTGCCCTGACTACATAGGAAGCGCTGGCAAGATAGTGTGGGACTTGGTGTCACCCTTATTCGGAAAGGGGTACCACTTGTACGTGGACAATTATTATACGAGCGTGCCACTTTTTAGTCACTTGTTTGATCAGCAGATTGGAGCATGTGGCACCGTGCGACCTAATCGCCGGGGCTTTCCCCAGCGGCTTGTAGAGTCCCGTCTTAGGCTGGGGGAGAGAGCCTGCTTGAAGTATAATAATTTGCTCGCTATGAAGTGGAGGGATAAGAAGAATGTTTTCGTTCTCACCTCCCTTCATGCAGACACGACGACCCAAATTACTACGGCGACTGGTGTTGTGGAGAAACCCCTCTGTGTCCACGAATACAACCTTAATATGGGAGGGGTGGACCTCAACGACCAGTTGTTGGCGCCGTACCTAATTGCCCGTAAGGCCAGACGCTGGTACAAAAAAGTGTCTGTTTATTTATTTCAATTGGCTTTGCTGAACGCTCATGTGCTATACAGAGCTTCAGGACGGACTGGATCCTTCCTTAAATTCCAGGAAGAGATCGTCAGAGCCCTTCTGTTTCCAGACGGTGCTCCACCTCACCTTCCCAATCCAAATGCAGTAGGCCGGCTGCATGAGAGGCATTTTCCTTATGTCCTCGAGAGTACCCCTACCCAACGAGCCCCCCAAAGAAAATGTCGTGTCTGCAGAAAGCGCGGATTTAGGCGTGACACCCGGTATTATTGTCCCTCCTGTCCTGGCAATCCTGGTCTTTGCATTGGTGAATGTTTTGAACGCTACCATACACTAGTTGAGTATTAGCGTAGGGTACAGCACTGCACAGACTAGGACACACTTCCACAGGGTCTCCCAAGATGCCATCGCATTTTGAGAGACCCAAACCTGGAACCGTTACAGTTTTAAAAGTTACAGTTATAAAAAAAAAAAAAAGTAAAAAAAAAAAAAAGTAAAAAAAAAAAAAATACACAAAAAAAATATAAAATAAAAAAACCAAAAATAGTTGTCGTTTTATTGTTCTCTCTCTCTCTCTATTTTCTCTCTATTGTTCTGCTCTTTTTTACTGTATTCTATTCTGCATTGTTTTATTGTTATGTTTTATCATGTTTGCTTTTCAGGTATGTAATTTTTTTATACTTTGTTTTTTTTTATTGTTAACCACCTTTGTGTTTTCAGGTACGCCATTCAGCTGCAGCGCGGATTTATTTATCTTGACAGCAACAGCGTTTGCTCCCACGATACATAAAGCCGTGACTCCAGCGCTGTCGGAGGTGATTTCACCACCACAGTTACATACTTCAGCATATATGCCGAAGCGTGGGGGCAGAAGTGGGTGGAGGAGCGATTTGCTCCTGCCTTTTGCGGGAGGATGCCCCCATGCTTCGGCATATATATATTTTAGGTAGGCACAGGTTGCGTTAAATGTTTTATTTTTTACTATGGTTTTTTTTTGTATTTGCTTTGCAGGTATGGTAAGTATTACTGTTATACTGTAATGTTACTTTGTTTTTTGTTAACCATCATTTGCTTAGCAGGTACGCCATTCAGTTGCAGCGCGGATTTATTTATCTTGACAGCAACAGCGTTTGCTCCCACGATACATAAAGCCGTGACTCCAGCGCTGTCGGAGGTGATTTCACCACCACAGTTACATACTTCAGCATATATGCCGAAGCGTGGGGGCAGAAGTGGGTGGAGGAGCGATTTGCTCCTGCCTTTTGCGGGAGGATGCCCCCATGCTTCGGCATATATATATTTTAGGTAGGCACAGGTTGCGTTAAATGTTTTATTTTTTACTATGGTTTTTTTTTTGTATTTGCTTTGCAGGTATGGTAAGTATTACTGTTATACTGTAATGTTACTTTGTTTTTTGTTAACCATCATTTGCTTAGCAGGTACGCCATTCAGTTGCAGCGCGGATTTATTTATCTTGACAGCAACAGCGTTTGCTCCCACGATACATAAAGCCGTGACTCCAGCGCTGTCGGAGGTGATTTCACCACCACAGTTACATACTTCAGCATATATGCCGAAGCGTGGGGGCAGTGGGTGGAGGAGCAATTTGCTCCTGCCTTTTGCGGGAGGATGCCCCCATGCTTCGGCATATATAAATGGTGCATGTATGCCCATCATTAGAAGTGGGTGGATGAAGGGAGGTATTCTAATGGTGGGCATACCCACCGATCAATATCTTTTTTTCATTCAGCCCACAGGCTGCATGAAAAAAAAGTTTACAATATATGCCCAACAAGGACCAGCAACGTACTGGTATGTTGCTGGACTTTGAGTGGTTATACCAGAATGATGCCTGCAGGTTTAGGTATCATCTTGGTATCATTCTTTTCAGCCAGCGGTCGGCTTTCATGTAAAAGCAATCCTAGTGGCTAATTAGCCTCTAGACTGCTTTTACAAGCAGTGGGAGGAAATGCCCCCCCCCCCCCCACCGTCTTCCATGTTTTTCTCTGGCTCTCCTTTCCCAACAGGGAACCTGAGAATGCAGCCAGTGATTCGGCCAGCTGATCATAGAGCTGATCAGAGACCAGAATGGCTCCAAACATCTCTATGGCCTAAGAATCCGGAAGCTACGAGCATTTCATGACTTAGATTTCGCCAGATGTAAACAGCGCCATTGGGAAATTGGGAAAGCATTTTATCACACCGATCTTGGTGTGGTCAGATGCTTTGAGGGCAGAGGAGAGATCTAGGGTCTAATAGACCCCAATTTTTTCAAAAAAGAGTACCTGTCACTACCTATTGCTATCATAGGGGATATTTACATTCCCTGAGATAACAATAAAAATGATTTAAAAAAAATAAAAATGAAAGGAACAGTTTAAAAATAAGATAAAAAATCAAAAAATTAATTAAAAAAAAAAAAAAAAAAAAAAAAGCTCCCCTGTCCCCCCCTGCTCTCGCGCAAAGGCGAACGCAAGCGTTGGTCTGGCGTCAAATGTAAACAGCAATTGCACCATGCATGTGAGGTATCACCGCGAAGG
This sequence comes from Aquarana catesbeiana, assembly GCF_042186555.1. NCBI lineage: Eukaryota > Metazoa > Chordata > Amphibia > Anura > Ranidae > Aquarana > Aquarana catesbeiana. Next base: position 54,427,518 of record NC_133325.1, read on the forward strand.
TCAGATCGAGGGCAGTAATTTTAGCAGTAGACCTCCTCTGTAAATCTAAAGTGGTAACCTGTAAAGGCTTTTAAAGGCTTTTAAAAATGTATTTAGTTTGTCGCCACTGCACGTTTGTGCGCAATTTTAAAACATGTCATGTTTGGTATCCATGTACTCGGCCTAAGATCATCTTTTTTATTTCATCAAACATTTGGGCAATATAGTGTGTTTTAGTGCATTAAAATTTAAAAAAGTGTGTTTTTTCCCCAAAAAATGCGTTTGAAAAATCGCTGCGCAAATACTGTGTGAAAAAAAAAAATGAAACACCCACCATTTTAATCTGTAGGGCATTTGCTTTAAAAAAATATATAATGTTTGGGGGTTCAAAGTAATTTTCTTGCAAAAAAAAATAATTTTTTCATGTAAACAAAAAGTGTCAGAAAGGGCTTTGTCTTCCAGTGGTTAGAAGAGTGGGTGATGTGTGACATAAGCTTCTAAATGTTGTGCATAAAATGCCAGGACAGTTCAAAACCCCCCCAAATGACCCCATTTTGGAAAGTAGACACCCCAAGCTATTTGCTGAGAGGCATGTTGAGTCCATGGAATATTTTATATTGTGACACAAGTTGCAGGAAAAAGACAAATTATTATTATTTTTTTTTTTTTTTGCACAAAGTTGTCACTAAATGATATATTGCTCAAACATGCCATGGGAATATGTGAAATTACACCCCAAAATACATTCTGTTGCCTCTCCTGAGTACGGGGATACCACATGTGTGAGACTTTTTGGGAGCCTAGCCGCGTACAGCACCCCGAAAACCAAGCACCGCCTTCAGGCTTTCTAAGGGCGTAAATTTTTGATTTCACTCTTCACTGCCTATCACAGTTTCGGAGGCCATGTAATGCCCAGATGGCACAAACCCCCCCCAAATGACCCCATTTTGGAAAATAGACACCCAAAGCTATTTGCTGAGAGGTATAGTGAGTATTTTGCAGACCTCACTTTTTGTCACAAACTTTTGAAAATTGAAAAAAGAAAAAAAAAATACGTTTTTCTTGTCTTTCTTCATTTTCAAAAACAAATGAGAGCTGCAAAATACTCACATGCCTCTCAGCAAATAACTTGGGGTGTCTACTTTCCAAAATGGGGTCATTTTGGGGCGGTTTTGTGCTATCTTGGCATTTTATGGCCTTCAAAACTGTGATGGGTAGTAAGGAGTGAAATCAAAAATTAACGCTCTTAGAAATCCTGAAGGCGGTGATTGGATTTCGGGGCCCCGTATGAAGCTAGGCTCCCAAAAAGTGCCACTCATGTGGTATCCCCGTACTCAGGAGAAGCAGCAGAATGTATTTTGGGGTGTAATTCCACATATGCCCATGGCATGTTTGAGCAATATATCATTTAGTGACAACTTTGTGCAAAAAAAAAAAAAAAAAATTGTCACTTTCCCGCAACTTGTGTCAAAATATAAAATATTCCATGTACTCATCATGCCTCTCAGCAAATAGCTTGGGGTGTCTTCTTTCCAAAATGGGGTCATTTGGGGGGGTTTTGTGCCATCTGGGCATTTTATGGCCTTCAAAAATGTGATAGGTAGTGATGAGTGAAATCACAACTTTACGCCCTTAGAAATCCTGAAGGCGGTGCTGGGTTTTCGGGGCCCCGTACGCGGCTAGGCTCCCAAAAAGTCCCACACATGTGGTATCCCCATACTCAGGAGAATCAGCAGAATGTATTTTGGGGTGCAATTCCACATAAGCCCATAGCCTGTGTGAGCAATATATCATTTAGTGACAACTTTGTGCAAAAAAAAAAAAAAAATTGTCACTTTCCCGCAACTTGTGTCAAAAAATAAAATATTCCATGGACTCAACATGCCTCTCAGCAAATAGCTTGGGGTGTCTACTTTCCAAAATGGGGTCATTTGGGGGGGGTTTGTGCCATCTTGGCATTTTATGGCCTTCAAAACTGTGATAGGTAGTGAGGAGTAAAATCAAAAATATATGCCCTTAGAAATCCTGAAGGCGGTGCTTGGTTTTTGGGGCCCCGTACGCGGCTAGGCTCCCAAAAAGTCCCACACATGTGGTATCCCCGTACTCAGGAGAAGCAGCAGAATGTATTTTGGGGTGTAATTCCACATATGCCCATGGCATGTTTGAGCAGTATATCATTTAGTGACAACTTTGTGCAAAAAAAAAAAAAAAAAAAAAAAAAATTGTCACTTTCCTGCAACTTGTGTCCAAATATAAAATATTCCATGGACTCAACATGCCTCTCAGCAAATAGCTTGGGGTGTCTACTTTCCAAAATGGGGTCATTTGGGGGGGGTTTGTGCCATCTTGGCATTTTATGGCCTTCAAAACTGTGATAGGTAGTGGGGAGTAAAATCAAAAATGTATGCCCTTTGAAATCCTGAAGGCGGTGCTTGGTTTTCGGGGCCCCGTACGCGGCTAGGCTCCCAAAAAGTCCCACACATGTGGTATCCCCGTACTCAGGAGAAGCAGCAGAATGTATTTTGGGGTGTAATTCCACATATGCCCATGGCATGTTTGAGCAATATATCATTTAGTGACAACTTTGTGAAAAAAAAAAAAAAAAAAAAAAAATTGTCACTTTCCCGCAACTTGTGTCCAAATATAAAATATTCCATGGACTTAACATGCCTCTCAGCAAATAGCTTGGGGTGTCTACTTTCCAAAATGGGGTCATTTGGGGGGGGTTTGTGCCATCCTGGCATTTTATGGCCTTCAAAACTGTGATAGGTAGTGAGGAGTAAAATCAAAAATGTATGCCCTTTGAAATCCTGAAGGCGGTGCTTGGTTTTCGGGACCCCGTACGCGGCTGGGCTCCCAAAAAGTCCCACACATTTGGTATCCCCGTACTCAGGAGAAGCAGCTGAATGTATTTTGGGGTGCAATTCCACATATGCCCATGGCCTGTGTGAGCAATATATCATTTAGTGACAACTTTTTGTAATTTTTTTTTTTTTTTTTTTTTTTTGTCATTATTCAATCACTTGGGACAAAAAAAAAAAATATTCAATGGGTTCAACATGCCTCTCAGCAATTTCCTTGGGGTGTCTACTTTCCAAAATGGGGTCATTTGGGGGGGTTTTGTACTGCCCTGCCATTTTAGCACCTCATGAAATGACATAGACAGTCATAAACTAAAAGCTGTGTAAATTCCAGAAAATGTACCCTAGTTTGTAGGCGCTATAACTTTTGCGCAAACCAATAAATATACGCTTATTGACATTTTTTTTACCAAAGACATGTGGCCGAATACATTTTGGCCTAAATGTATGACTAAAATTGATTTTAATGGATTTTTTTTATAACAAAAAGTAGAAAATATCATTTTTTTTCAAAATTTTCGGTCTTTTTCCGTTTATAGCGCAAAAAATAAAAGCGGCAGAGGTGATCAAATACCATCAAAATAAAGCTCTATTTGTGGGAAGAAAAGGACGCAAATTTCGTTTGGGTACAGCATTGCATGACCGCGCAATTAGCAGTTAAAGCGACGCAGTGCCAAATTGTAAAAAGTGCTCTGGTCAGGAAGGGGGTAAATCCTTCCGGGGCTGAAGTGGTTAAGGAGCGATATAGGCCTATATGAGAAGCAAAGTTCAGGAGGTCTCCCACTTGCCCAGGGGTATATCCTATCACTCTCCTGTTTTGCTCCGACTGAATGTGAATCCTGCCCCCACTGACTATCTCTGGCGCCTGTCGCAGTTCTGGGTCTCTAATGACCGTATAGCAATGGACGCGGAGGTGGCGCTGCGGGACTTCTGGACTAATAATCCCCCCGCTACGTCGCCCGCTTCTAGCTGGGAGACATTTAAATACTAAGCTAAAGAGCACTACCAGACAGCCATAGCTCGCACCCGACGTCAGACTGGGGCAGCACTGCTCCAGGCTGAGCGGAGGGCCGCTGACTTAGAAACTCAATATGCTGCTAGCAGAGATGAGGTTCATAGAGTGGATCTGCAGTGTGCTGTGCAAGAGCTGGCGCTCCTCAGGGTAGCGGCCACAAAAAATTGCTGCTACATCAATCGCAGCGTATCTTTGAGCAGGGTGAGCGGACTAGACGACTCCTGGCGTGGCTGTCCAGGGAGCAGTCGGTAACAACCACTGTGGCTAATATTAAAGATGCCTCGGGACATTTGCTGTCTGATCCTAGGGAAAAAAACACCTGCTTTGCCTCGTACTATGAGGACTTATACACGTCTAGAGTGCGATACTCTGCTGCTGAACTCCAGTCATACGTGGAGACCATTGCACTGCCCTCCCTGACGGAGGCGGCCTGCAAGAGACTTGACGCTCCGCTCACCCTTAAAGAACTCCAAAATGCCATTGGCTCTCTTCAATCAGGAAAGACCCCGGGAGACGATGGGTTTCCAGTGGAATTCTACAAGACGCATGCTGAGACCCTGGCGGTTAGGCTACTAGAGGTCCTATCTGCTTCCTTTGACTCAGCTTCTCTGCCCCCCTCTATGTCTAGAGCTGTAATAGTGGTGGTTCCTAAGCCTGGCAAGGATCCTGAACTTTGCTTCTCATATAGGCCTATATCGCTCCTTAACGTGGACGCAAAAATCCTTGCAAAGGTCTTGGCAACCAGACTCAATACAGTCATTATATCACTAATACATGGGGATCAGACCGGCTTCATGCCTGGCAAGGGAACAGATATTAATCTGAGAATATTGTACACCATGCTGGCCAGTCCGGCTGCTGAAGGGGAGGCTAATGTGGTGGCCACCTTGGACGCAGAGAAAGCCTTTGACTCGGTGGAGTGGGAATATTTGTGGCTAATCCTACATAGGTTTGGGATAGGACCTAAATTTATACAGTGGTTGCGGCTACTGTATTCTGGCCCATCAGCTAGAGTTCGCACAAGCGGTGTTCTCTCGGCCTCAATTTCCCTCCACCGAAGCCCCAGGCAGGGCTGCCCACTCTCCCCGGCTCTTTAGCCTTGGCAATCAAGCCACTGGCGGTGCTCCTCAGATCGTTACCGGAGGTGGGAGGTATTTCATTTCCACCCCAAACTGAAAAAGTTTACCTCTACGCGGATGATATGCTATTGTATCTCCGTGATACCCAACAATCGCTTAGAGCAGCTCTATCTATCATTGACCGATTTGGTGTATTTTCGGGGATCAGGGTGAACTGGGAGAAATCCCTCCTATTCCCTCTGACAGATGCTCCGGTAGCGGCAGGGCCCCCCCCCCTCTTAAAAGAGTAACAAAATTTAAATATCTAGGCATCCAGATCCAATCAGACCTACAAAGTTATTTAGCTGACAATATATATCCCATTCTTCAACAATTTATCCAGCGGTGCTTGGTGTGGAAAACGCTGCCACTGACCCCAGTGGGGAGGGTAAACCTAATTAAAATGTCCTTCCTTCCCCATCCCAAACTCATTCTTTATTAAATTAGACCAAACTATCACTTCTTTTGTATGGGCCGGGGCAACACCCAGAATAGCTAAACAAACACTGCAGTTGTCACTTACTGAAGGGGGCCTCTCTTTACCAAATTTTAGGAAATACTATTGGGCGGTGGTGCTGGTCTGTGCGTTGGTGGTTTGCTCAGGACATTACTAACCCAGCGGTCAATCTAGAGGCAGCGATTCTAGGCTCATACTCTGAACTCAGTAATCTGGTATACAGAGGTCCGAGATACAGCCCTCAAGTTACTACACCTATGAAAACAACGGTAAAGGTATGGCAGCAAGTTCCTTCATATCTCAATAATGGGAATACTATCTCTCCATATACTCCGCTGTGGGGTAACCCAACCATGCCGCACTTTCAATCTGTTCCAGACCCTCAGGTCTGGGCCAGACACGAAGTCTGGACATTGCGTCATATTTCTAAAGAGGGTCAGCTTCTCTCTTTTGCAGAATTGAAGAGTAAATATAAACTTCCCCCGTGGATGTATTTCCATTTTTTACAACTTAGACATGCTGTCCGAGCGCAGTTCCCGCATGGGATAGAATTATCTGTCCACTCAGTCGAATCCCTGTTGATGACTGCTAATATAGACCATACACTGTCCTCCATATATCTTAGACTTACATGCAAAGATACTTCCAAAATGCTCCCCCTCCCCCTGTTCAACAAATGGCAGCTGGACATTCCGGCTCTGACTGAGGAAGACTGGTCAGAGGGCCAGCAGCAATGCATCCCATTTATGATCTCAGCAAAGGACAGATTTGTACAAATGAAATTCCTCCATAGGGTGTACTACACCCCACAAAGACTGTCCAAAATTTACCCAGGACTGGATGATAGGTGTCCCAAATGCAGACAGTCGGTGGGGACTTTCTTTCACGTAGTCTGGTCGTGCCCGGTTCTCCAGACCTATTGGCGCGAAATAGTGTCGGATATAAATGGAGTGGCAGGGCTGCATTTAGAAGTAGACCCGCTGGTGTTCCTCTTGGGTATTACAGACAACTTGGCGACTGCTAAGTATACCAAAATGTTTGTGTTTTATGCAGCTTATTATGCCAGGAAAGAGATCTTGTTTCGATGGAAGCTACCAGACCCCCCTACGGTAAAGGCTTGGAGGGCCCAGGTAAATGCGGTGCTGCCACTATATAAACTCACATACATGGGCCGAAACTGCCCCCAAAAGTTTGACAAAATATGGGCCGGCACAGGCTGAAGACCCTGCCTCCACGGACCCCTCGGAACAAGCCATCCATCACAAAGACTAGCTCACCAGCAGCCTCAGGACATACTAAACGTGGTCCCTGAACCCTCTTGTCCCCCCCTTGCTGTGCCTTATTGCTTCTTCGTGGACTATCTCCCTGTTCTGTGCCCTATTGCCTTTCCCTGGACTGGTAACCCTTGCTGTGCCATATTACTGCCCTGGGAGACCATTGTCTCTTGCTCTGCCATATTACCACCCTGAGGATCATCTCCCCTAGCTGTGCCATGTTATGCCCTGAGGATCCTTTCTCCTTGCTGTGCTTTACCGCTGCCTTTTGGACTATCTCCCTGTTCTGTCTCCTTTTGCCATTGCCTGGACTGTTAATCCTTGCTGTGCCATAATACTGCCCAGAGGACCATTGCCTCTTGCCGTGCCATATTACCACCCTAAGGTTAATTTCCCCTAATGTTATGCCCTGAGAATTGTTTCTCCTTGCTGTGCTTTATCTCTGCATTTTCTGTCTCCTTTTGCCATTCCCTGGACTGTTAACCCTTGCTGTGTCACATTACTGCCCGGAGCACCATTGCCTCTTGCTGAGACATATTACCACCCTGAGGCTCATTTCCCCTAGCTGTGCAATGTTATTATTGTTATACGGGATTTTTATAGCGCCGATGGTTTGTGCAGCGCTTTACAACATAAGGGCAGACAGTACAATTACAATAAAATTTAATACAGTAGGAATCAGAGGGCCCTGCTCGTTAGAGCTTACAATCTAAGAGGGAGGGTCAAGAGATACAGAAGGTAATAACTGTGGAGAACGGGCTGATGGAGAAAATAAATGTATAGTTGTTAGGTGGGGGTCGGATAGGCTTCTCTAAAGAGATGAGTTTTCAGGGATTGTCTGAAAGTGGACAGAGTAGGAGATAGTCGGACACACTGGGGTAAGGAGTTCCAGAGGATGGGAGAGGCTCTGGAGAAATCCTGGAGGTGAGTATGGGATGAGGTGACAAGTGAGCTAGAGAGCAGGAGGACTTGGGAGGAATGTTCCCTGAGGAGCATCGCTGCCTCTTGTACTATCTTCCTCCGCTGTGCCCTATTGTCATTCCCATGACTTTTAACCCTCCCTGTGCCATATTACTGCCCTAAGGAGAATCTTTCCTTGCTGTACCATATTACCACCCTGAGAATTATTCCTCCTTGCTGTGTCTTATAGCTGCCCTGTGCACCATCTCCCATTGCTGTGCCCTATTGCCATTCCCTAGACTGTCAACCCTCGCTGTGCTATATTACTGCCCTGAGGATTATCTCCTCTTTCTGTGCTACATTGCCAATCTATGGACTATGTATCTGTGCTATGCCCTACTGCTACTTCGTGGACTGTCTATCTGTGCTGTGATACATTGTTGCTCTGTGGACTATTTTTCTGTTCTGAGTCCCATTGCTGCCCCTCCTGTACACTCAAGTTACCCAATAAATAGAGGAGGAGGGAGGGAGACAGTGCAACCACTCTGGTGCTGTAAGTTCCAAGTAAGGTTTAATTACAAAGAAAAGTTAAAAATGAATACTCAGAAAAGTATAAAAACCACACATGGATGATGTGGCAACCCTAACTGTATATATATATATATATGGGACGGAGTTCACAGGAAAGAGTGAGCCTGTGGTGAAGGCACAGTCTTAAAAGGGTGCAGCTGGATGGATGATGAGCTGCTACAAGCACAAAGTCCGGATCTCTGTGCCACTGGCTGTTATTGGGGAAATGGCTCTGACAGCCCAGTAAGCATGTGTAGTGCTGCAGCTTCCTCGTTCTCGCTGTCAATGGCCGATGGATGGTAATATCCACCTGGAGTCCAGGGTCACAGGACGTGTTTTCGAAGGACCTTCCTCTTCATCAGCTGATCCCCCCCAAGGAAACAAGGAAACAACCCGGGACACCAGACACCAGAACTGTCTCAATTACTGAAGCTCTAATCCAGGGGTCTCCAAACTTTCTAAACAAAGTCTTTCAGACTTTAGGGGGGTCGGACTGTGGCCATTCAAATTAGAAATTGTCCTGGCATCAGTGGGAGTAAATAATTTCCCATCTTTGATATTAGGGGGAGGAATAGCACCCAGTCGTTGGTGTCAGTAGGAGGAATAGTGTTCCATCGTTGGTGTCAGTGGAAGGAATAGTGCCCTATCATTGGTTTTAGTGGGAGGAATAGTGCCCCATCATTGGTATCAGTGGGAGGAACAGTGCCCCATCATTGGTATCAGTGGGAGGAATAATGTCCCATCATTGGTATCAGTGAAGGGAATAGTGCCCCATCGTTGGTATCATTGGAAGGAATAGTGCCCCATTGTTGGTATCAGTGGGTGGCATAGATCCCCATCATTGGTGTCAATTTAAGGAATAATGCCCCATCATTGTTATCAATGGGAGAAATAGTGCCCTGTTGTTGATGTCAGTAGCAAGAATTATGCCCCATCTTTGGTGTCAGTAAAAGGAATAGTGTTCTGTATCAGTGGGAGAAAAAGTGTCCCAAGAACCAGATAAAGGCAAGCAAATGGTGAGCGCTTTGATATATCACTTCGGGTGAAGCACGAATAGGATAGCTATGCACTTTATCAAGTGGTGATTGGATATGCTATGAAGATTGTGTTTTTTGCTCCACCACATTTAGAGAATATTTATTCTTGCACTGCATTCACTTTTTGGCATTATATTGCACATGTACTGTTATATTTCAATATATGACAGTTATTTTTTGCACTGTATTCACTTTATTGGCAATATATTTCACATTACTGTTATATTTTTTATATATGATGAGTCAACACGGGAATAACTGTTTAATATGCACTATTGATGCGCCCTATACTGTTTTGTTTAACCACTTGCCGACCGGGCCATAGGCGAAAGATGGCTACAGCCCGGTCGGCTAGTTCTGGGTGGACGTCCATGGGACGTCATTCCAGAATGTTGCTCCCGCGTGCCCCCTGGGGCGCGCACCCGGAAACATCCGTGACCGCCGGGTCCAGGGGACCCGGCGCATCACGGATCACGGTAAATAGCCGCTGATCGTGGCCGTTTACCACGTAATCGCTCCGTCAAATGACAGAGCGATCACTTGTAAACTAACCGGCGTCACGTCATGACGCCGGTTCCTCCCTCCCCTCTGTGTACCGATCGATACCGTGCGAGGGGAGGGGGGAGGGGGAGAGATTGCAGCAACGCTGTGGGCTGGATGTTTAGTGCCCACAGCGCTGCTCAATGTAAATAATCTGCAATACTCTGCAAAACTGCAAAACTCTGCAACACTGTGCAACACTCTGCAATGCTCTGCAATACTGTGCAACATTGTGCAATACTCTGAAACACTGTGCAATATTCTGCAACACTGTGCAATATTCTGCAACACTACAATACTCTTCCAATACTCTGCAACACTGCAAAACTCTGCCAATACTCGCCAATACTCTGCCAATACTCGCCAATACTCTACCAATACTCGCCAATACTCTGCCAATACTCACCAGTACTCTGCCAACACTTGCCAATACTCTGCCAATACTCTGCCAATACTTGCCAATACTCTGCCAATACTCGCCAATACTCTACCAATACTCACCAATACTCTACCAATACTGTGCCAATACTCTGCCAATACTCACCAATACTCGCCAATACTCTACCAATACTCGCCAATGCCAATACTCGCCAATACCCTGCCAATACTCGCCAATACTCTGCCAATACTCTACCAATACTCGCCAATACTCTACCAATACTCGCCAATACTCTGCCAATACTCACCAATACTCTATCAATACTCGCCAATACTCTGCCAATACTCGCCAATACTCTGCCAATACTTGCCATTACTCTGCAATAAATTTTAACTGAAACAAAGAATTCTTTTTTGATTTATAGCGCAAAAAATAAAAAACCCAGAGGTGATTAAATACCACCAAAAGAAAGCTCTATTTGTGTTAAAAAAAGGACAACAATTTCATATGGGTACAGTGTTGCATGACTGAGTAATTGTCATTCAAAGTGTGAGAGCGCTGAAATCTGAAAATTGGTCTGGTTAGGAAGGGGGTTTAAGTGCCCAGTGGTCAAGTGGTTAAAAGCAAATGGCCACACCTGGCCCCCGGGCCGCAGTTTGGAGGCCACTGGTGCAGGCTAACCCTAGTTACAAAAAACATGCCTGCACGTCGGGTTCCTTGTGATTTGCCTTTGAGTGCTCTCCCTTTGCGCTCTTAGTTGATCACAGGTCTATAACACACAAAAACGTTATAATGCATTTGTGCCATGTTGTATACCTTTACGTTGTTTTTGATCTTACATGCCACATTGAACAGGCAATGGCAAATTATAGAGCTTGCCAAATGCTTCAATTCAAATCACCCTCCCCAAACACACGTTGGTCCCTTGGTGCTCAACACCACTGTGATGAAACCAGCACTGTCAGGCAGAGTGATGCCATCAAGGAGGGAGTGGCTAGTAAACACCGAGGGGGGGGGGGGGGGGGTTATTATCGCTGTAACATGCTAACCACTACACCACTGTGCTGCTGATTCATTTATACCAATGCTGGAAGCTATTATTGGGTTCACTGACACTGAACCAATGCTGGGAGTTACTAATACAGCAACTGGCACCAATGCTGAGGGCTGCTATTGCAGCAACTGATACCAATGCTAATGGTTATTTTTGCTTTGACTGACACCAGTGCTGGGGATTAATATTGCTGTGGCCAACACCAATGCTTGGGGTTATTGTTGTTTTGACTGACACCAATGCTGGGGGTTATTATTATTGTGATTGGCACCAATGCTGGGGGTAATTACTGTGGCCACTGACACCAATGCTAGAGGTTATTTTGCAGTCTTTAACACCAATGTAGCAGGTTAATTTTGCATCCGCTGACACCAGTGCTAGGCTTAATTATTATGCCAACTGACACCGACAATTTTACTTCCATTTCAGTGTGTGTAAAAAAAAAAAGAAAAAAAGAAAAAATTGCAGCACCAAAATGTTCGGGTATTAAGGTGCATTACAGCCCATTAACCACTTAAGGACCAGCCTCGTTTTGGAATTTAGGTGTTTACATGTTTAAAACAGGTTTTTGCCAGAAAATTACTTAGAACCCCCAAACATTATATTTTGTTTTTTTTTCTAACACCCTAGAGAATAAAATGGCGGTCATTGCAATACTTTTTTTCACACCATACAAGCACGCTTTTTTTGGAAAAAATTCACTTTTTTGAATAGAAAAATAAGACAACAGTAAAGTTAGCCCAATTTTTTTTATATTGTGAAAGATAATGTTACGCCGAGTAAATTGATACCCAACATGTCACGCTTCAAAATTGCGCCCGCTCGTGGAATGGCGTCAAACTTTTACCCTCAAAAATCTCCATAGGCGACGTTTAAAAAATTCTACGGGTTGCATGTTTTTTAGTTACAGAGGAGGTCTAGGGCTAGAATCATTGCTCTCGCTCTAATGCCGCGTACACACGGTCGGACTTTTCGTCTACAAAAGTCCGACAGCCTGTCCGACAGACTTCCGACGTACCTTCGGCGGACTTGCGGCAGACTTTGTTACGAACGGACTTGCGCACACACGACCACACAAAAGTACGACAGCCTAGTACGCGGTGACGTACACCAAGTCCGACGAGACTATAAAACGGAAGTTCAATAGCCCGTACGACACCCTTTGGGCTCCTTCTGCTAATCTCGTGTTTATCTCGTGTTAGTAGAAGTTTGGTGAGAGACGATTCGCGCTTGTGAGACTCGTATTTTTCAGTTCGTTTTAACTGTTGTTCAGTCTGTGCTTGTGAGGTTTGTATCTGCTTTTCAGTGCGTTTGGTCAGTTGGCATTGAGAAATCTTTGTTTTATTGGCCGCTCGTTCCTGATTTTCAGGTCGTTCTTCACAGGCCTTGCTGTTCTTCAGTGCGTTCTGTTTAGTGCGTTCTGACCAGCCGACCGTTTTGAAGCCATGTTACCTGTACGTACTCGTCGTCGAGCTCGTGCATTGTATGTGCTTGGTGCTGTAGTTTATTCTTCAGCCCAAGACCAGTCCATGAACAGGGCGAGGAGGAGTTCATGGACCAAGAATTGGTTGCTTCAGCGTGACCAGTTCTGTCACATGCCTTTGCTCCGTGAGATCCGTGAGAATAATCCTGAGGATTTCAGGAACTTTCTCCGGATGACGGACCCCGTTTTTGACCGTTTGTTGGCTTTGCTGACCCCCTATATCAGCAGGCAGGATACCTGCATGAGGCAAGCCATCACTCCGGAGCAGAGGCTGGTCGCTACCTTGCGGTATTTGGCCACAGGGAGAAGCCTGCAGGACCTTAAGTTCTCGACAGGCATCTCCCCCCAGGCTCTGGGGATCATTATCCCAGAGACCTGTTCTGCCATCATACAGGTCCTGCAGAAGGACTATATTAAGGTAAGATATTTTTCTTTTATTAGCATCACATGTTCTTTTATGTAATCTTTGATAATATAATGTATTTCTTGCTTCAAACACTACTTACCATCATTGCAATATAGTGTGAATGTCCCCTTTTTATCCTCACACATGCTGGATTTTTTTCCTGTTATTTTTTGTCATGCATGTATATTTTCCTTCAATAACCTTCCCAGCATGAAGTGATGGGAACATATCCACCTAGTCTACTCATTTGGAATGTATTTTGTTTGAGTGTATTTAGTTTGCTGCTAATGAGCAATTATCTAGATTTCACAACCCCCCCCCCCCACCTAAACTCACTCCAAATAGTTTGCTGCTAATGAGCAATTATCTAGATTTCACAACCCCCCCCCCCCCCCCCACCTAAACTCACTCCAAATAGTTTGCTGCTAATGAGCAATTATCTAGATTTCACAACCCCCCCCCCCCCCCCCACCTAAACTCACTCCAAATAGTTTGCTGCTAATGAGCAATTATCTAGATTTCACAACCCCCCCCCCCCCACCTAAACTCACTCCAAATAGTTTGCTGCTAATGAGCAATTATCTAGATTTCACAACCCCCCCCCCCCCCCACCTAAACTCACTCCAAATAGTTTGCTGCTAATGAGCAATTATCTAGATTTCACAACCCCCCCACCCCCACCCTCGTTAAAATTTGCTGGAATGTTCTGTGGTGTTGATTTGTCTAAAGCAAATATATGTGGCACTTTGCAAAATGCATGTGCACTCTACAAGTGCATTTGTTCCAGTGCTTTAGTAAATGAGCAGAAGCTCTGCTGATTTCCATCATCAAATCATATGCAAGCCTCAAAGTGTTTTCATTAATTGCCCTTGCATGTGATTGTGTACTCCTTGCAACATGAATGCCTTTTTACATTACCTCATTTACTGTAAGCTGGTTAGCAACTGCACCTGCAGAGTGCGACAACTGCAGTCTTGTAGCCTTTTTAGTCCCTAAATTCCTGCGTGTCCTAAAAGTAATTTTTTTTAGGGATTTCACAACCCCCTAAAATGTAATCAATGTTCCATCAGAGGGGGTGAGCAATCTGATAAGTGTGCCTTTCCATATTAGTTATTCCAGAACAATTAAATTATTGAATGTTATACTGATGCTGGGGAATAATGTTTTTAATTGTCTAATTTTCTTGCAATGTTAGCTTACAAATTAATTGATTTTGGTTTTCTTTTTTGATTTCCCAGTTTCCTTCAACGCCACAGGAATGGCAGACTGTGGCATCCCATTTTGCCAGCCGTTGGGACTTTCCCAATTGTGGAGGGGCTATAGATGGGAAACATGTCCACATTGTGCCACCACCCCATTCGGGGTCATATTATTTTAATTATAAGGGGTTCCACAGTATTGTTTTAATGGCGGTGGTGTCGGCACACTATGATTTTTTATATGTGGACGTGGGGAAGAATGGCCGGATGTCGGATGGAGGAGTATTTGCCCAGACGGAGTTCTGCCAGCGTCTCCAGAGTGGTGGCCTGGGATTGCCACCTGATGAGGATAACGTGGAAGGACTCCCCTTTGTCTTCATTGCCGATGAAGCCTTCGCTCTCAGCAAGCACCTCATGAGGCCATTCCCCCAAAGAACACTCACCCCGGAGAGGAGGGTTTTTAATTACCGGCTGGCCAGAGCTAGAAGAGTGGTTGAGAATGCGTTTGGAATTCTGGCCAGCCGGTTCCGCCTGTTTCAAACAGCCATTAATTTGGCGGAATACAAACTTAATTTTATCATTTTATCGTGCTGCATTCTGCACAACTTTTTAAATAAGCATGCTCCAAATTATATAGGCACAGTTGGGCCTGAGGCCGGACAAATAGAAGCCAACCTTACAGGCCTGGATACTGTCCGTACTGGCTTGGCCCCCCAAAGTGCCCGTCAAGTTAGACAGCAATATGTTAATTATTTTATGGGTAGGGGGGCCATTGCAATGGGCCAGGATATATAATTTTTGCCAATAAAAAAATTATTGATGAAATCTTGCATTATATTTATTGCTTGCCTTTCTTTTGGGCTGTCTCCTAGGTTATGGTCGAGCAGTTGTAGTGCCAACTGTATTGTAATTTTAAATGTCTAAATAAGCTCCATTGCCACTGTAAACAACTTTTTTACAATTATAACTAAAATGATACTGAGCCTTGAAATAACAAACCACACATTTATTTAATTCCTATAAGGAGATGTTTTTATTAATGGTTGTTATGCATTCAGTTCTGCATTTAGTATAAAATGTTCATTGACAAAAATAGAATGATATCTTAATAATGTAGCAAAATATAATTATATCTAAATATTTATACCTAAATCCACAAAAAATTATTTTTGGCTTTTTGATTTTCACAAACAGGCTTTTTTTTTGGTTTTGGGAAAATCAAGTTTTGTTTTGTGTTTTTTTTTTTTTTTTGTTTTTAAAGCAATTTTTGTGTTTATGTTTTTATTTTTTTAGCAAGTTATTTTTGTTTTTATTATTTTTTTTTGAATAAAGTTTGTATATTTTTGTTTTTTTGGTTTTTTCAAATCAAGTGTTTTTTAATTTTTTTTTTTTTTTTAATCATGTTTTTTATTTTTTTTTGGTTTTTTAAAATCAAT